>NC_083389.1:6801590-7102954 GCF_031755915.1 Ziziphus jujuba
CAAGTGCGAAGAATCCAGAAAGTTTTAATTTTGTCAATATATACAGTTGTCTAGTGGATGAGCTAAAAGTTATATATATCATCCAAAATCCAAACTTGAAGCATGTTAGATAATTGCATGAGGCATGCATGAGTATGCAAAGAGATACCATATAAATTGTTAAAAAATGATCGAACCATTGTTTTTCATGATTTAATTAATTATGTATAATATTATCTTCATTGGAAAAACAAATCAATAATATTATCTTGAAACATTATAATTGTAGAGAGAGAGAGAGAGAGAGATTTGGAGTTTTCTTCCAAAATATGCTCAAAGAGACATTTGCACCAATCATTACCTCCTCATAATTCAATTTTAAACTAGAAATTAACTCCATTAAACTATGTAGTGTTGAAATGGACCTGGCTTTATCAGTATATAAATAAAAAAAGAACAAACGAAAGAGTTTGTACTGTTTAATAGTATTAATATCTGTGATAAAGAGCGCCAAAAGGTATTGGTGTGGTTGATTTTACGTAATCTCCTCCTCCCCTGTCTTTTTTTATTTTTATTTTTTATTTTCCCCCCCAAAAAAAAAAATCACAACTTATGTACTCTTTATTACTTGTATATTTTTCTTTCTTCTTGCTCCAATCTGATGATCATCCCTGGGTCACTTAGCATCAATATAACATAGGTCACCTAGCTTAATTTGTTAAAATCTTACTCATCCTGCCCCATCAGCTACTTACTAAATTGAATTAAATCAAACTCTATAATGGAGGGATTTTAGATACTTAAGGATAGGGAATTTGTTGGTCTTTGTTCTTTATGAGTATTAGTGTGCTTTATTATATCTCTATACCTATTTTCTGTTTTGCAATCACATAAAACATTTCTTAAAATTAGGCTTTAAAATAACATATTGTCATCTCGTAAACAGGTGCCATCACATTTATTAGTTGTCTCTGACATATAATTTCGTATTTATATGTTGCTTGCTAATTGCCACCTGAATCATTTTCTATCCTTCTGCAATATTTCATCGAGCAGCTCATATGTTCACAGCATCAAATCTAATTCCTTTAATTTTCTTTGCTCATTCTTAATCAAACCTAAACAGCTCCCATAAAAAATTAAAAATAAAAAAAAATCAGACACAAAGCCTTTAATTATATCTCTGTCATTTCCTTGTCACTTTTACTACTAGCATTTTGATCTTCAAAAATAGTCTGCATCTCTTCCAAGGTTAAGCCTTTTGTCTCTGGCAAAAAAGAGTAAAAGAAAAGTGAAGCAACCACCATTACTCCCATAAGCACAAAAAACATTCCTCCAAACGTTATTTTCTTTGAAATGCTCAGAAATGTCATGGACACCGCCCCACTCACCAATCGGTTCACCGATATGGCCAGTGCTGTACCCTGAGCCCGCATCCTCATTGGAAACACCTCCGAAGAGTAAACCCAAGTAATTGGCCCAAGTCCAATTGAGAAAAACGACACATCAGCACACACTGCCACTATACACAACACAATGGCCCATGTGGGTTTGCTACTGGAATGCTCCAGAAACGTCGAGCCCAAGCCTAGGCAGCCAAGGGCAACGACCATCCCAACTGAGCCCAACAACAAAAGGGGTCGTCGTCCAAACCGGTCCAAATAACAAGCCGAGAGCAACACAAACGACGTTTTGGCTAGTCCCATTATCACATTCACACCAAAAAGCTCCTTTTTGTTGTGAATCCCGGCGGCTCTGAACACTTCCGGGCAGTAATAGATGACGGCGTCGTTTCCCGAAGCTTGCATGAAGAAATTGATTCCAACAGCTGCGAGTAGCATTCGGCGAATGGGCCGTGCTGGCCTTATCAAAAGCTCCTTCCAAACACCTTGCCCATGCCAATCGCTTTTCTCTGCGTTTGTGACCAAATCAGCGGCCTTGTTTATTTCCTCATATCTCAACTCCGCTTCGGCTTCTGTGGAAGAGATTTTTCTTAGAACTCTTTTTGCTTCATTGAGTTTGCCGTTCATCACGAGCCAACGAGGTGACTCGGGCATTACCACAACTCCCAAACCAATACCAATTGCTGGCAATGCAGCGAGTCCCACCATTAGTCTCCAATTTATGTTTGGTGGGAGGCCTGACAAGGCATAGTTAAATATATAACCAAGTAATATACCAAATGTGATGAAGAATTCTGGGAGGGAGGTGAGTAATCCCCGTTTCATGGCCGGAGAGAGCTCGGCGGAGTAAAGCGGAGCGATCATGAGGGCGTAGCCCACTCCGATGCCAGCGATGATCCGTCCTGTTAATAGGAATGGATAGGATGGTGCTAAGCCCATAAGGAGTGCACCTATTAGAAATGTTGATGCAGCTAAGACTATAGTGTAACGTCTGCCTATATAATCCGATGTTTTACCAGAGGCAAGTGATCCTATTAGAGACATTACGTTAAGGGAGCCTACCAAGATTTCAACTTGGGTGGATGAGATTTTCATGTTCTCTTTGATATAAAGCACTGCCCCACTCATCACCCCTATATCTGCAAACATATTTATTGGCCAATTGGTATGAAAACCCAGAAAGGATACTTGATGGATGTGATTGTGGAGAAAAAGATCAAACATTTGGAACAACAGGCAACGGTAAAAAACAGAGGAAAATGACTCACCGTAACCCAATAGAATGGAGTTTGTGGAGGCTAAAAGAGCACAGAGAAGAGTATACTTGTTCATCCCAGCTTCTTTAGAAGCCCTTGGATCTGGAGGTCCATCAACGGGTATGGCGTCCATTTGAGAAGTGGGACTCCCAAGAGCAGCCATTTTAATTTCTTTCTTTTTTTGTGAGAAACTGGAGAGAAAGAGTGAAATGAATGGGGTAAATGGTTAGGTGGGAGTGTGAGAGTAGATGGGTTTTGATTCGTTTGGTAGCAGAACGAGCCAAATTGGCTTGGAAATTTGCTGAAACCTAGCAGGATACTAGGAATGAAGAACACGTTCAGCAACCGATATGATCGATGCAATTTGATTTTCTTGAGGTGGCACTTTTATTTTCCACACCAAGATTATCGTCAATTTTATCCATCCTTATTAATCTCCCACGTACTTTCAAAAAGAATATATATATATATATATATATATATATATTAATCTCCCACGTGTACACCAATCCATTATTTTGATTCGGTGCAAGCCAGTACTTATTAAACACTTTTAGTAACTGGTGTAACCTCCTAAGGCAATCCCGGTCATGAATTATGGGCGCCACATCTACTGGCATTAAATTTATAAGCACATTCACACATATGTTCAATACCCCGAAATAACCCTTCATTTCTACATTCTTTTGGTGATACAGTTATATTTTTAAAATTTCTTCTATTCAATAAAATTTGTTGATTTCTGTCAAAAAATAAAAATAAAATAAAATAAACATGTTAGAGTTAGTGACCCGAATTTTTGTTGATCCGATCCGAAAAGCTCGCGGTGCGACCCATTTGGTGAAACTAATTTTGGAGAAAAATTTGGGGCTCTATGGTGGAAGCGGAGGTCTCGGGCCGAGCCCCCGCGGTACGGACCTGTTCAATTTTAGGGTTTCTTCCGTACTATATATTTTTGGTTTTCGGCTGTAATTTGGAGTTTTAGGGTATCACAAAATTTAGCTCACCTTTGTACCAATTTTTCGATATTGGATTTGCTTCTCCCTGTCCGTGATTTTTCCCGTCAAGGGTTTCCACGTAAATTGTGTGTTTGTTTTTCGATTTCTTTGTTTCCGTTGCTAGTTATTTTTCTCCCAATTCCGTAACAAAACAAAATTTCTTGATTTATATTTATTACATTTTATTTCTTACAATAACAAGGATTATACCGTCTTTGTATTCTATGACCTCCACGTATAATTACTTTGGTTTTGATCCATTCAAACATATATATTATAAGTACAAGATTATAAGTTGTAAAGTTTTTTTGAATAAAAGTTTTGATAAGTTTGGATGAAGCTAGGAAACTTTAAATTGTATTATCTTATAAATAATATAAATGAAAACATAGTTTAGTTAAATAGCAATATTAAGGTAATTTTCTTCTGGAACTTAAAAAATAGTGGAAATTAGAACGTTGAGGTTGTCAGCGCAAGCCAGAAGGACCTAGGCAAGGCCACGGGGGCAAGTGTCCTCCTCGTACATGCGTTTTTCCTTTTCTTTTAAACTTATATTTTTATGTATATATATATATATATATATTTTAGTAAATTATGTTTATTTTTTCACTAAGTCATATATATATATATATATATATATATTTATTCAATCATAGATAATCATAATTGATTATTGCTTATAATTATATTTTTATTGATTATTTATTCAATCATATATACAAATATAATTATTTAATGCAATCAGTTAATAATAAAAATATTTATAACATAATATTTTAATTTAGCTTTTGTTCTATGCTGCAATTTGTTTTTTTCAATTACACACTCTTTCGATTGATTTTTTTTTTTTTAAACCTTTCAGTTACTTGTTTAAATCCTAACAAAATCTAGATTTTATTTTATTTTTCTCTCAATGTTTATTTTATGTTATTTTATTTTTTCCCATTGAATTTAAGTTCCCAAGAAAGCGTTAAAAAATAAAAAAATAATTCTTAATTCAATTTGAACAAATTTGTACATATAGTTCTGGTCGGCCTTCTGCTTCGAAGAATGGAATCTTTAGTCTTGACCTGTTGAAGTTTGATTTTTGCTGCATTTAATCTTGCTTGATAAGCATGTGCGTAATGTGTTTATATAATATAAATAAATATTGATCAAATTTATTTACCGTGTTAAAGATTAATATCAAAATATAAAAAAATATTATTAATATCAAAATATTAATCAAGTTTATTTACCGTGTTGAAAATTTGGTTAGTGTAATATGTTTATATAATATAAATAAATAAAATTAATTAACTATTAAAATATTATCTATCATATCATTTCATAAATATTTTAATAGTTTTAGCATTATTAAACTTATTAATCCCTACATACTATAAATTTCCAACAATATACACACCAAAAGCAAATTCATGCTAATAAACACATCCATATGTTGTTTTGATAGAGAAAGTAAGATTAGAGCTACAACATATATTTTATATGTATATATCGAAACTCCATTCTCATATTCAAATTTTGTGCCCACTTTTCTTCTCATTTTATGTGGTAAAGAAGAAATCTGAATAACTGATCATCAAACAACTTTCACAGCCAAAACAACTTTAAATTGTTCAGTGAATAAGTTCATCCTCAAATAGTGCCCCAATCTCTTCCAAGCTTTTCCCTTTAGTTTCAGGCAAAAAGTAGTAAAAGAAAACCGTAGCAACAACCATAATTCCTGCCAGACCAAAAAACGTTCCTCCAAAAGTAATCTCCCTAGAGATGCTCAAAAATGTCATGGACACCAAACCACTCACCAATCGGTTCACTGAAATCGCCAGGCTAGAGCCTTGGGCACGTAACCTCGATGGAAAAATCTCAGACGAGTAGACCCACGTAATGGGCCCAAGCCCAATAGAAAAGAATGAAACGGCAGAACATACCGCTACAACACAGAGAGATATAGCCCAAACGGGCTTGATCATCGAATGTTCTAGAAACTTCGAGCCTAGGCCCAAACCAGCTAATGAGATTGCCATACCAATAGAGCCCAATAGCAATAATCGCCGTCTGCCAAAGCTGTCCAAGAAAAGAGCCGAAACAAAAACGAAGAACGTTTTGACAAGACCCATTATCACCGTGACGCCCACAAGTTGTTGCTTATCGTCGATTCCGGCGTCCCTGAACACTTCCGGGCTGTAATACACAACGGCGTCGTTTCCGGAGGCTTGCATGAAGAAGTTGACGCCAATGGCGGCGATAAGAATCCGGCGAACAGGTCGAGAAGGTTTAAAGAGCAACTCTTTCCAAACTCCTTGTCCCTGCCATTCACCGTTCGACGAATTTCCCCTGTGAACGAGCAAGAACGAAGAAGCTTTCTCAATCTCCGCGAGTCTGCTTTCGGCTTCGTCTTTGGTCTCCGAAGTTCTTATAAGAACTTGCTTGGCTTCGTTCAGCCGTCCTCTCATGACCAACCACCTGGGTGACTCCGGCATTGCCAATACGCCACCGACGACGATAAGCGCCGGTAAAGCGGCGAGGCCGAGCATGAGCCTCCAGTTCACGTACTGCGGGAGACTTGAAAAAGCATAGTTAGAGATGTAACCGAGGAGGATTCCGATATTGATGAAGACCTCCGGGAGAGAGGTGAGGAAACCTCGGGTGAGAGCAGGCGAGAGCTCTGCCACGTATACCGGAGCAATCATGAGGGAGTAGCCGACTCCTACACCGGCGACTACTCTTCCGGCCATGAGGAATGAAAATGATGGTGCGAGGCCCATCAAAATTGCACCCGTTAGAAAAGTGAGTGCTGCGAGGACAATTGTATAACGCCTGCCGATCAAATCCGAAGTCTTTCCTGATGCAAGAGATCCGATCAAAGAGCATACATTCAGGGATCCAACCAAGATTTCAACTTGGCTCGTTGTGATGTTCAGATCCTCCTTTATGAAAAGCACTGCCCCACTCATTACCCCAATATCTGCAAACAGAAATCAATATTTAATTAAAAAAAAATATATATATATATATACACAGATATGGTTTGGAAAGCAGAGCACTGACCGTAGCCTAAGAGAATAGAGTTTGTGGAAGCCAAAATAGCACCAGCAAGTGCGTACTTGTTGAGGTGTGGCTTGTGCATCTGGGTTCGAGACCCATCTTCCGCAGGCCATGTTCTTTGTGTTTTCGTCTCATCATCATGTTTGAGGTGATGATGATCAGTTGCTGTGGGTGAAGAAGGAGAACCCGAGTCAGAAAGAGGGTAATAGTGGTTGTCCTCCAGCTGAGCAGAATTCAGGAAAGACATCTACTATCTGCGGCAGAATATCAAACACAAAAACAAAAGCTTTGCTGCTTTCTAGATTTGTTTGTAGATACCAAATTCCTAAGTTTCAACTTTCAAGAGAAAAGAAGATGTTTATCTAGGTTTATATATATTATAATAGTATTTTTATACTTATGTATATAGCTGACAACTTACGATCATCATCTGCCACCTTTTTTTTATTTTTATTTTTTATTTCAGAAATATATATAAATATATATATATATATATATATATATTTAAAATAACATTGATTTCAGCTAAAAAATCAACTGAGTTTTTTCGTTTTTAAGTTTTGTTGAGAAAATAACAATCAAATTTAGGAGGTAAAAGATTGTTTTTGTTGAAAGAAGTTGATAGAGACTGGTAAGGAGGTGAAAAAGGAGAAAACATATAGTCCTACCACGAGTAGAGAAACTGAAAAGTGGAATAAGCAAAAGTGGGTGATATAATATGCTTCCGTTTACTTTATCAAAAAGTGGCTTTTGAAAAAGTGGGCATGGCACGCTGCCAACACACGCCTCTCGGTATGGTGCCAGAAATATTGCACATCACTGCGATGGAACCCCCACAATACAGTAGTCATATTAAACTACCTCTTTTAATTTTAATTATTTAGAAAGCAATTAATTAAAGCAAGCCAACTTTTTAAATTACATGGCCCATGATCATTCTTATATAAATAAAAATAAAACACGTGAAAGGTGATGATTGTCCTCGCGATTTCTTTTGCAAGGATATTTTCATCCAAAAAAAAAAAAGAAAAGGAAAAATTCCCTTTGCAAGGATATTATGAAGTTTGGCAACTAATTAAGATAAACATATGTAGGAATTATTACTATTTTTTTTTCTTTGTTTTTTTATCGTATTGAACACTCCATAAATGCTTCTTTGTTTTTTTTTATCGTACTGAACACTCCACAAATGCGACAAACACATATATATTTATATATATGTAAATATACTTTTTTTAATTTTATTTTTCTTGATATTGCTCGTATACATCCTAGAGGTGTTATGGGATTGCAGATTAATCTTCTTGAATAGGCGCTTTATAATAAGTCTTTAAGAGACAAATGGAACTGCTAAAGAGACAAGGAGGTGATAATCAATGCCAACGCAACCCATCCTGGAACTGACACACACCACATGACAATTGAGTATATATAAAACGGCACTAATTCACACCTGTAATTATCCACTTTTCTTTATTCTATTTGCAAAATCCAAAAGATCTCCTAATTTGACATTGTCAATTCCCTTTGGTAATAATTTGACTCTCTTAATTGGGGTGCAAACAGGCTTCAAAGTCTAATTAATACAAAGCCACCACATTTCACAGCCTGAACTTCAGTGGACCGTATCCTTGTCTAAATCTCTAAACTATTGGATAATACCAACAGCATCTTCTCCATATAATTAATACCCATTTTCTATAATAAACTTGTATCAGTTTCTTGGCTGCCTGGATTTTATAATGACTAATTGACAAATAATTGGTATAAAATACTAGTGTGAACACAACTCATAAACCGAATCTTCTCTGTCTCTTTTCCAAATTGAAGACGGCTCCACAATTTCAATTTCCATCCTATCTTATTCCATGATGGACCTACTTTTTTTTTTTTATTTAAATTATTATGTTTATCTTAATGATGCATGAATAGTTTTAAGACCAGAATATATATCTGAATGTATAGTTTGATTCAGCGAGGGCAAACTTGGATCTTTGTACGTATTGCTATTATTATTTTGAAATAAATCGTTGCACTTATTCAGTTACACCTAATTGTAAAAGTTAAAACAGATAATGTTGTTAGGGTTGGACCAGTACCGCATCATCCATCAGCGATTGAGTGACAAATACCTGTCACCATCCTCAGAAGAAGATCAATCTGAATCTCTAACCCATGCATTCTTCCTCCATTCTTATACTTTATTCTTAGCTTTTTACCCAAATTAGCGTAATCGTTTTAGATGAGAAAAAGGCAAAAGCTGTGTTCAACTAGAACACCTTTTGTTAATACAAATGGTTTTAGTAAAAAAGAAACAAAAAGAAAAGATGAAGTAACTTCTAAATACTTCTTTCATTATCATGTGAGGAAAATCTGACCGATTTAATTAAACTTTGCAGTTTTAAAGATAACACCAACAGATGCAACACATAAATTAAAATTAATTAACTAGCTAATTAAGGTCAAATCAGGTTGAATGAAACATGGCATGCTTCCCATGCCATGCAAGTCTGGCATTTTAAACGCCTCCACCTCATTTATCAAGAAGATAAATAAATACATATACAAAAACGCCTCATCCTTATTCTCATTGGTCGAATTTGTTTATAACAATTACGTAAAAAAATAATAAAATAACATTGGGTTGAATTTGACCCCACATGACTTTTCAAATTAATATAGAAGAAGACATATTTGGCAAGAAACACAACAAAACTATATGTTTCTAACATGATAAGATCAAATTGTTAGATTTTGCTTCGTTTACTTACATAAAATTTGAAAAATATAACAATTAAAAACAACATACAAGGGAAAAGCTTTGATTTTTATTTGGGCGTCCAAACAGCTGGCTCCACCTTTGCCGCCACTTGTAGATTGTACAGTCCACAAGGAAACGGCGCCCCTTGACGTGTCTCTTAGGAGAATACCTCCGCCTCCTATCGCCAAGCAAGTTCTACAACACGCTAGCAACTAGTCTAGCACCGAATTGATTTTTTTTTGTTTTTTTGTTTTTTTTTTTTTTTGATAATAATAGTACCGAATAACGAATTGACATTCAATTTTTCTGAGTCCTTTGGAGGATTTTGATCCTGCGATAAAGATGGTAACTTTTTCTCCATCGTAAATTTTCAACATTTTTTAAACTACGCTTATCTTGCATAGAAATTTCAATTCTCTCTCTCTCTCTCTCTCTCTCTCTTCTTCCTTTCTTTTTCTATGGAAGCAAACAGGTAAAGGAACAGGAAGCTTTGGGAAGAGGAGGAACAAGACTCATACGCTATATATGTGAGATGCGTGGGTCGCAGCTTCCACCTTCAGAAGAGTCGGTGTACCTCCTGTGGCTTCCCTACCAGCCCCCATCAGAAAATGTGAAATAGATCTTCTACCCTTTCTTCCTTTATTTGCTTTTATCTCCTGCTTTATATTTTAATTATATTTTTTGGTGAAATTGTAACATAATTGGAGCACCAAAGCAAGTAGGAGGAAGACTACTGGTACAGGTAGAATGAGGTACCTTCGCCATATCGCTGTCAGATTCAAATTCAATTTCAGAGAAGGTATTTATCAAAATATATCCTTTTATGCTCATTTTAGGTATCAAGAAGTACGATCCAGTTTGAGCATTTGTATTTCTTCACACATTTTCTCACTAACCAAACAGAGCATGTTCTGTTCTACCGTTCATGCATATCATAATGGTATGTTCAGTACAGAGGCAACTGCAAGGAAGAACAGAGCCTCAGCATCGTCTTAAGTAGACGAAGAAAAGTTGGTAATTTGGCAATCTGTTTACATGGTACTTGGTAGTTTGTTTAAGAGCTCTAGTTGTTCTTCAGTGTTCTGACTCTCATGGATAGTTTTGTATATCAAGAGCTAGGTTTGTCTGTTGTTCAATCGAAACCCTGGCTTGTAATTCCCATTACTATATTTCCACTATTAGTCATTGACAAAATAATTCTATGTTTTTTATTAGAGACGTTTAGAATCTTCAAAAAATGTCTGTACCCTCAACAAATTGGCCTGGTGACCAGATAAATCACAATCTATAATCAGAGATGGTGTTTACAATATTTACAAGGGCATATACAGATTGCCTCATTCTAAATAAATTTTTTTAAAAAGGAAATTTAACATCAAAAGCTGCTATCATATCATTTTGTGCATTATCAAACATAATTAGAACCTTCTGAAACAAATTGCGAAATCCAATTAAAAGCACTGCCACATAAGCTCTCCCAGAACCAGAGATCCAATGCAAGCACTGAGGGGAATATGAGCAATGCCAAAGTCTGGTATCGGTTCAGTGGCCAACCTGAAATTTTAGCCGTTGTATTAAGAAGTGGAAAGGAACTGTTGTTTGAATCTCTGTTCCTTGACCAAGCTGTAACCCATTGAACTCGAGAAGGGATCAGATGAAACTCGTCCCTCAACCTCCTCCCTAAGTCCAGCATGTGACCAGCACCATATAGTATGGCAATTCTATTGTGGCCGTCGTCGATTGCCCGCTGAAGTGCCTCTATTGCGGCTCTGTTTCTTTCACCAATTATAACAGATTCCTCTTCCACATCAGCTGTCACCTGGGTCAACCTTCAAGATCTTTCACAAAATGGTAGAACTACTGTTTTCAAATCCCCCATTTGTTCTCCTATCTCAAAGGGAATTCACAATTCGACATTCATTTCAACTAAAGTTTGTCGCTTTTTAGCAACCAAAGCAATGAGCAAGCTAAAGTTCGTGGCATTTTGCAACTAAAACATGAATTAATCACCACTTCAAGAAAAGTGAATACCATAACATAAAAGTTAGAAAGCTCGCAGTGGAAAAGAGAAATGGAAGTAGAAAACAAAATGAAAGATTCTTGGTTAGTTCTCAGACGTTATTCTCTTAGCCAGGAATACATTTTGGTTACTTACTCAGATGTTAAGTCTCTTAGCCAGGAAAACTTTCATTGCAGCTCGAAAATCAAGCCTTGACAAGGCTTCTAGCTCTGGAAACTCAGATTCCGGACTTCCAACGTCTGCATAAACGCTTCTAATAATGAGATGGCCGACCAATGGCATAGGAAGCACACGTGATGCCCAAAAAAGCTTAGATCTCCTAGGACCAAGGTCTTCTCGAATTGAAGCAGGCTGAATCATGGCTTTAGTGGATTAAAGTGTCATATCTCATGCAAAGGTGAAAAAGCTTTCACCTTTTTCAAGCTGAATGATGTGACAGAATGTTGTCGGATAGAATTAACTAAATGCTGTTACAATACAATGGAAGAGCAAAATTATTTAGAAGATGTCTATCAAATTGTACACGAATATATTAATTCCTTCACATTATTCAAAATTCTCAATAGGAAATAATGGGCCATCGACCCATTCTGTCGTTAGAATAGAATACAGTAACCTCATTTGTTAAACATATAAAAATAATATTAGTCAGACGTAGGAAAAAATGACATATATTTATAGACATCAATTGGAAAATGGACTTGGAGTTGATCCATGGATTAATTAGAGCAACCAGAATCAAACCTGAAGCAACTTGAAGGTCTCAAATTCAAGGTCTGCATGGTACCAATTATCAGCTTGGTAGTCGGGACAGTCTAATTGGAAATCAAGCTCCAGAATTCGAGCCATCTGCTGCTGAATGCAACCTATGATGTTAAACAACCTTTAAGCTTTTATGTGGCAGCAGGATTTTTTCTATTTTCTAAACTCTCCCTGCTTGCTACCACCTCATAAAGGACACAGTCATAGGATTCAAGTTCCTTCTGGATTTCAAAGTACCTGCATATGGGATTTCACATTATTCATTCAAACAAGTCTTAAGAGAGAATGCCCAAAACATAATGTACTTTATTCCCTAGAAGATAATTTCTATGGTGTCCTAAAAGAAACATAAGCACTTTCTTAGCACCGTTTGTAGAAGTATGCGGACTACAGTCTGAAATTTCAAAAGCAAAACATTTCTAAAAACAGTTATATTTGATAATAAATAATATTGCAGAGCATATCAAAGTAATAAGAAAAAACTGAATGCCTAAGAATATCAAATGGACATACTCTTTATCCGCGATTGGAATTGTCGAAACCAAATCAAACTACAACATCAAATAACAACACCCATCAATTGAAACTTCAAAAAACCAATCCTCCAAGGAACAAAAAGAACGGGCCATAGAATTAGCCAAAAACAGAGCTAATTACCTGAAAAAAAGGCCGCAAAAGAACCCAACGGAACCTTTTTCTGTAGCTAACAACGGCGATCTGCAAATTCCCACTGTCCCCATTAACACTACGTTTGAATCTCATAAAATCTGTAGTTGAATTGTTCTGCAAAAACTGCTCCGCCTAGCCATCTTCAAGGGACCGAACTGAAGACAAAGCAAGGACCTTCTTCAAAGGAGGTAAGTTGAAAGAGTTAGGGATGGTCATTTCAACTTTTGCAATAGGGGTGGTCATCAAGAGAGCTTTTGTTATGTAAAAAAGGCTCAAGTAACTCAACAAGCCCCCAACAAGCCAATCGACTTGATAAACAAAAACACGATATAGAATATTTGTTTATGGCCTTGTAGATTGATGGAGAAGCAGATTGTAAAACATGGTTGATTGATAACGGCTGCACTTGACACATGGCTAAAAATTTACGTCATTTTAGCCATATTGGTAAAACCATTTGGACTAAAACGGTACTTGGACATAGAGAGACAGTTCTTGAAGAAAGTAAAGCTGATAGAACCCACAATGTTCACATATATATTAAATATTGCAAGTATTCAAAGCTTTAGATCTCAAGAAACAGATTTCCAGAATATGAGAACGATTTTTCTTTATTCTAATTTTGAGATCTTTTTTTTTTCCCTCCAATTTGAGTGATTGGATATATGAAAATTTTTGCTTCATAACCACTAGAAATAATCCATGAATAGCGACGGGTAAAAAAAAGCCAAAAATAAAGGTTATCAGAGTTTGTCTAGGTGGAAAGTTTGAATGAAGTGGAGGTCGATTATACAGTTTTAATATTCTACATGATAAACCTGGTTTACTGATTGATTTCTCCATGAAATATGGACATCGCATGTGTTAGCATTACAACTGCTGTAGTCTCTATAATAGCCACCAATAACATCATTACAACTGCTGTAGTCTATTGTACTTCCTCTAATATGTTTTCCATCCATTATTAACTCCCCTTGTTCCTTTCTTTTTCTTATTTGTTTTTTCCTTTCCAAGTGATAAAAAATTGTAAGCAAACTACTAGATATATAATTTACAAATCCAACCCTCCTCTATCCTACAAGGAATTTTTTTTTCGATTTTTATTTTAAAATTATGCTTACTATTTCAAACAAATAAAATGATATATAGCGTTAGCGTACCAATTTCGATATGTGAGACCTTTTAACCATAATCAATTCATATATATGGAAGTTAATTCGACTTTCGTGCCTCATCAAACAAAACTTAATTGTCTTTTTTTTTTTTTTTTTTTTTTTTTTTTTTTCATGTGTACAAGCATATAATGTTATTAAATATTCATCACAAAATATTTCTAGATCCCAATAAAAATGCTTGAAGTTTACCATTTGAAATTTACCATACTTGTAAATGCAAAATTTTGTTGTTTAGTTGATATTTTGTTTTGAGTTTCCTGTTTATTTATTATACTACATGTGTTTTTGGTTATTTTGATCACGGATATTTAATTTTTAGGGCGTTGAATTTTGTGCAGTATATTATTATTTGTTTAGAATTTTTTTTTTAATCAAATCATATTCAAATTTATGCATATTCAATTTTGATTTCGGAGCTCAGTTTCCATTTTATGTTAAACCTCTAATAATGTAGAAAATGCTAAAGGTTTTCACATGCTTAATTAGATTTGTAGTACTAATTCATTAAATAAAGACATTTTTATATTTAATTTATCATACTAATTTATCTCATATTTAACACGTCAACAAGTAATGTATGCTTGTTCTTTAAAGTTATCATATTTTAGTCAATTATTTAACTATGGGTAAATTACAAAAACTTCCCTTGCGGTTCAACTTTTTTCATGGTGTAAGTTAAAGGAGGCATCTATCCAAACTCTTTAAGTTGTATGAGCAAAGATAGCTACAATCTCCATAGGGAATGGTTGAGAAATGAAGAGTAACAGATCATGCTTGAAACAGATCATGAATTGACTTTCTGACTTGTCTATACACTCATTTATAGATATGCTGTGACATAAAGTTCCAATAGAGCGCATCATTGTGAGTCCAATCCATTGCATAGTAACTTAATATAAGCTAAGCGTTAATTACTAGTCCATGATCCTTAAACTTAATTAATGGCACTCCAAAAGTACAATTAAATAGATGCCATTAAAATGATAATTATGTCGTACAAACCAAAAGTAACAAATTGGTTAACTATAGAGAGTAATATAATTGACGAGCTTTCCTATGCTCCCTATGTGTCCTCAGCCTTTTTGCTCTCCTTGATATGAGACTTCAAGGCAGAAATTATAGCTCCTATGTCAGCCAAATTTTCCTTCCCCACGATCATCCTTGACGCCATCCATGCACATCTTTCTATCTGGTCAAGTTGGGCTTTTTTTCTTCCCCTTATAGCTTCCACTTCAATATTAAGTTCCTCCATTGTTGAGATATTAGACGTCAAGGTGGAGATATCATTTTCCAAAACCTGTTTGAACTTGGCCTTATCAGCTTTAATCAATTCCACCGCTATTGTACAAGGCTGAAAGGAAAAAATCAAATAAATAAATAAATAACAAAAATAAGGATAGGAATATTTTTGATAACAAAAATAAGAATAATAAAACTTCTTGTATTGACCGGCAAAGAGGTATTTGAATCTAGAAAATCAACTTCCAGTACACACTCTACATTGGCTTGGCCTTTATGTTGTTTGTACTGTCCCAATAAAAAACAAGTCAAAATATATACATCTTTACAACATTTAAGATTTGAAAGAATACAATTCAAAACGCACCAGATCATCTGAATAATCCATAACTCTATCCACCTGCCAGCTCATTATTGTGACTAGATCATCGGTTTTAAATTTTCCATCATCAATGATCTCCTCCTTGAAAGTCACTGTTATACATCCAACTGAATTTGTTACAACATTAGAAAAAATAAATTAAAAAGAAAAATAAATCATATATATTGAAACCATACCATCCGCTACCATACTCTCACCAGGAGCAAGAACCCCCCCCTAATGGATCAAAGAAATAAGATTGAAATCGACTTTGAAACTGAAACAAGAAAACCAAACTAATTAGAGATAAAAATCAAACGTAAAAAAATAAGCTAAACTACTCTAAATGCAGTCCCTAAAGATGGGAAAGCAATACAAAGTTTTGAGACACAATAACGAACCAGGAAATAATAGGTGATAAGAAGAAATGGGAAAATAAAAAGTAACACAATTACCCTGAATGCAACAGAGGATTGGCTGATATTTTCAAGTCTAATGATAGACGCGACCATTGAGCCGATTATACCTTGAAAAGAAAATGTGAAACGAAAATTATTTGCCAAAAATTGAAACAGGGGTAAAAACTAATATTGCCTAACCTAAAAGGCATATACATGAAGAACACCGTGTTAATGACCAAACATTCAAGACAAAGGAGGAAATTATGCATAAGGGGAGCGAAGAAATGATTCTGATTAAGACTTGATGCATGAGGAGAAAATACAGAACCTAGTGCTCTATAATCGAGAGCTATTCCAGGACAAGCCCGGTTCTGAATTGAGCCTAAACTCTGAAAATATTCCAAGAATCAAGGCTAACTAAAAAGTTCTGGTTCTAAACTCTCAGCAATCCTGCAAAGTTTATAAAATCTAACTCTAAGAGTAGACCAAAACCGAAAATGTACAAAGCTAAAAAGTACATATTACGTCAAACCCAAATGTTGAGCCAAATAAAAAAGGGCTACCATGCAAAGGTAAAGCTATAATATATATATATATATATATATAGAAGCAAACCAAATCAATAATCCTGTACACTATATATTGATCAATTAAACCCAAGTGAACAAGTGACTAGCTCCTGAATCTGGCCTCACCGCGTTTGGCGTAGCCTTTTCCATTTATAAAACCCTTATTTGGAAAAAAAAAAAGAAAAAAAAGCAAAGTGGCTCACATAATGTATTGCTGTATTATTAGGTAAAAAAATATCATAATCATAATCATAACCATAATAATAATAATAATAATACAACATACAGGGAAAAATAGAGGCCATGAGGATCTATTTTGAGCCATGGAGAATCGTTAATCCAAGGAGTAACAGATTCAACAGATTCACCAGATTCAGATGGTGTATGATAGTTCCACAACAACCTCCATGATTGGGCTGCTAGATGCAGAAACCACTCCCATATAGACAAACATGCCCTCCAGAATTTGGTCAGCTATTGCGACACACGATTTCTGTCCACCGAACCACACTACTAGAATCACATTGATAAATGACGCAATAAATGCATCGCACAAAATAAACAACGACGTATCACACGAAGTCGCCTAACGTCCTGTCATTAAATCCATAAGACAACAAACGACGCAGTATGAGAGTCACCTATATTTTAGTTTTTAGCGACGTATATTGACTTTTAGTGGCGCATTCAATCAATCCACTTATAGCGACGTATTATTTAGCGACGCTTTACAACAATGTGCTAAAAATATACTAGCGACTATTTCATATAGCGTCGCTAAATATATTAGTCGCTAATGAGTCGCCTATTTAGCGATGCATTAATAGAGTTGCCTATTTAGTAACGCATTAATAGAGTTGATTATTTAGCGACGCATTAATAGAGTCGCCTATTTATCAACACATTAATAGAGTTACCTATTTAGCGATGCATCGACATTTTTAGCAATGCATTATTTGTTAATGCGTCACCCCTTCTTTTTTTTTTTTTTTTTAACTTTTGTGCAAAGTGACTAAAATAGTAAAAATATAAAAATAATTAAAATACAAAAAAACAAAAACTAGTTTCATCCAAAATAATTAGAATACAAAAATTTAAAATAAATATTTTGTCATAACAAATTAATTATCAAATAAATTAAATATCATCTCATTGACATATTTTTACATAATTTGTAAGCTATTGTATTTTTCATAACAAATTTAATATTAATTAAACTTCCATGAATGCATACTCATTGAGATGGAAGTTGACGTCTTCTTGTTGACGATATTACACCCTCATACTGCATATGAAAAAATTAAAAAAGTTATTAACACTTATACAAAATAAATAAAATATTAATCATTATTAAATTTGTAATTTAGTAAATGAAAATTTAAAGAATATTACCATTGTTCTTAAGATTTGACGAGGCACATTTCTCCCCTCACAGTCATTACAAACATAGTCACTCTCACATTCATCCTCATTATCATTTTCATCGATATTTGGCAACTATATGACAAATAGATTATGAGCCATCGTAGTATCTCCAAGAACATCTTCTTCAACAAAAGTACGATGTTGTGGTGAAGTTAAAACAATAGATCATCTTGAATCAAGTTAATCTTCAACATAAAATACTTGTTGAACTTAGCAAAACAATGTCAAGCAATATCACAAACAAAATATCTACAAAAGCAAGATTAATAAAACCCAACGAACCTAACTTGCAGTTAAAATGAAAAAAAAAAAAATAACCCAACTCATGACTCCGCCAACCACAAAGAAAAAAGAAACTCACCTAAACGATGGAGATAAAGAAAGAAGAAACCCAGAAAATCATGAGGGCGACACAGAGAAATCCAGCTTCCCGGCTGACAACAACGTAGGCAAATAAAAAATGAAACCCGAAATATCTCACTCTTCAAGTCTCTCTTAGATTGCTTCCAAATCTAATATCTATTAGGTAGTGTACTTGATGTAGTTTTAAAAAAAAAAAAAGTAATTCAAAGGAGCGCGTAAAAATTTTAAAAAGCGCAAAAAATTTTCAAAAAACGGCAAAAACACGTATTTTCTCCCAATTGCTTTTTTTTTTCTTTAATTAATTTTTTATTTTTTATCTACAAATAAAAACTGAAAATATTTTTTAAAAATACGAAGCAAAATATCGAAGATTTCTGTTTATTTCTCTGTTTTTCAAGTACACCTTTATTGTTTATAAAATCTGCATGTCTTTCAAAATTTTTGTTTTTTTTAATTGAGAGAACAGGCGACACATTCTCTTCAAAAAGGGTCGCTTGTTCTTGAATTTTGGGATCAAGCGACTCATTATGGTCGAAAAGCGTTGTCTGTTTCATTTTTTATATTTTCTTTATAATCTTTAAATAATTTTTTAATTGTTCATCTACAAATATATTCATGTAGCAATCCAATGAACATAAATTCCATTGATCTAAAAATAGAAAATAGTTTTATCAATGCTCTTCTAAGTTATTCACATATATGTGTAAAGACGAGACACAAAATATCTTAAGACCTAATTTGAGATAGGATATCGAATATAGAATTCTAATTCAACAAGCATTTATTGACCAATTTATCTACATAAGTATGTTAAATGAGCTTAACTTTTATATGTTTGTGGTCAATGATAGTTTACTTGTTTTTAAAAATTGAAAGTCTATTAAATTACTTTTTTTTAAAAGAAAATAAAAAATAATTGAAGGAACAGACAATGCAATTCCATTAAAACGCGTCGCCTATTCCATTTTTTTTTAATCTTTAATTAGTTTTGTTGATTGCTCATCTACAAATTAAAAAAAAAAAGCATATTTGCAAAATTAAAAAATTACTAAAAACAACTTTCAAATTGAAAAAAAGTTAAAAATTGGTTGGGTGAAACGGCGATGCAGTTGTTGACAAATGCGTCGCCTTTTCTTCTATTTAGCGACTCTTTCTTAAAAAACTGCATCGCCTAAAACTATATTAGCTAGTTCTTGTTATATTATTATATCCAAGTGATTTGGCCTGGTGGTGTGGTGATTTCTTAAGAGTGTAGGAGGTTCTGGGTTCAATTCTTGTTATGACCCTATTTTGATTTTATTTTTTTATGGGTTTCTAAATGTTTAAACAAAAATAAAAAATAAAAAAAAAGGCGATGCATTTGTTGCCTGTTCATCTATTTGGTGACGCATTCTTTAAATAATGTGTCGCCTAACACTATATTAGCTATTTTTTGTTGTATTAGTATATGCAAGTCATTTGGTCTGGTGGTGTGGTGATTTCTTAAGAGTGTAGTAGGTCCTGTTCATCTTATGGCCCTATTTTGATTTTATTTTTTTTATAGGTTTCTAAATGTTTAAACAAAAAAATTGAAAAAAAGAAAAGAAAAGAAAAGGCGACACATTTGAATGCGTCGCCTGTTCATCTATTTGGCGACGCATTCTTTAAATAATGCGTTGCCTAACACTATATTAGATAATTTTTGTTGTATTATTACATCCAAGTCATTTGGCCTGGTGGTGTGGTGATTTCTTGAGTGTGTAGTAGGTCCTGAGTTTAATTCTTGTCATGGTCCTATTTTGATTTTATTTTTTTTATGGGTTTCTAAATGTTTAAACAAAAAAATTGAAAAAAAAAAAAAAGGCAACACATTTGTTGAAGAATGGTGTGTCGCCTGTTAACTATATATATAAAAAAAAAAAAAAAGGCTCAGTTTTGGCGCTCTAATATTTTTACTGGTTATTTGTTGTTGAAATAAAATTAGATTTATTAAAAGAACTAAAAAAAAAAAAAAGGTGAGGAGAGAACAGGCGACGCAAATTCTAAATAGTGCATCCCCTGTTAACTATATATATATATATATAAAAAAAATCAGTTTTGGCGCTTCAATATTTTTACTGGTTATTTGTTGTTGAAATAAAATTATATTGATTAAAAGAACTAAAAAAAAATGAAGAGAGAACAGGCGACACACAATCTAAATAGTGCATCGTCTGTTAACTATAAAAAAAATAATAAAAAAAAAACTCAGTTTTGGCGCACTAATATTTTTATTAGTTATTTATTATTGAAATAAAATTAGATTGATTTAAAGATCTAAAAAAAAATGAAGAGAGGACAGGTGACGCACAATCTTATTGGTGCGTGTGCGTCACCTGTTAACTATATAAAAAAAAAAAAAGAAAAAAAAAAGCTCAGTTTTGGTGCACTAATATTTTTACTGGTTATTTATTATTGAAATAAAATTAGATTGATTAAAAGATCTAAAAAAAAAAATGAAGAGAGAACAAGCGACGCACAATCTTATTGGTGCGTCGCCTGTTACACATATAACCAAAAAAAAAAAATAGCTCAGTTATGTTACTCTAATATTTTTATGGATTATTTGTTGTTGAAATAAAATTAGATTAATTAAAAGAACTAAAAAAAAAGGAAGGAGAGAACATGCGACACACAATCTATATAGTGTGTCGCCTGTTAACTATATATATATATATATATATATAAAAGAAGCTCGTTTTTGTCGGTCTAATATTTTTACTGGTTATTTGTTATTAAAATAAAATTAGATTGTTTAAAAAAACTAAAAAAAATCAGAAAATAAAGGGAAGAGAACAGGTGATGCACAATCTAATTAGTGCGTCTCCTGAAACATATATAATAAAAAATAAATAAAAAAATAGCTCGGTTATGTTAATCTAATATTTTTACTGCTTATTTGTTATTGAAATAAAATTAGATTGATTAAAAAAACTAAAAAAAAAAAAAAATTAGGAGTGAACAGGCGACACACAATCTAAAATAGTGCGTTGCCTGTTAACTATATATTAAAAAAAAAAAATCTCTGTTTTGTTACTCTAATATTTTTACTGGTTATTTATTGTTGAAATAAAATTAGATTGTTTAAAAGAACTTAAAAAAAAAAAAGTAAAGGGAAGGTAACAGGAGACGCACAATTTAAATAGTGCGTCGCCTATTACCTTTATTAAAAAAAATAAAAAAATCAGCTCATTTATGTTGCTCTAATATTTTTACTGATTATTTGTAGTTGAAATAAAAAATACTATTTAAGAGATTTGCAAGAATAAGCTATACAAGAAAAATTATATAATTGAATAACAACTTTGTATAATTAAATTTTATTATTATGTAAATATAGATTAGTGGTTAGTATTCATTTTTCATAAGTAGCGTTTAAACGTACAATACAGTTTAGATAAAATATACATGCAGTATTAATGGCGACTCTGATCAGTCCCACATTCAGCGATCCTTAACGGATGTGTCGCGTATTTTTTGTTTTTAGCGACCTTTTGAGGTCGACAATTTTTGGATGTATCGTATATTTATTGAATTTTTACTGACACATTAATCTCATAGTTTTTACTGACACATTAATTTCAGAGTCGCGGTTTTATTTTTTCAGACGCGTTTGTTTCGTAACGTCGCTAAGTGAGTGTCGCTAGATATCAATTTTCGCGTAATGCCAATTCCATCAACATTCGACCCTTCCCTTCTCTTCTTCTCAGCAGCAAATCTACATTCAAAACTAATTATATTTCCAGATGCGAAGTTGCGAACCAATAAATCAATAAATTTAATAGAATAAATAAACAAATAAAAGAAAAACTTTAAAACCATCTGCTAACTTAGCGAGAAACCTTCTGAGTGTATGGCTGTCAGCCATGGTAAAGAATGAGATAGATCGGCGTAAGTGAGTTGTTAAACTTTTGAGGATAAATTGTGTTTGGTAAGAAGGAAAAGAAAAAGAAAGAAAAGAAAGGAAAATTTTTTCCCTTCAATTCATTATAAGAGACTTGTACAACTCAACTTCCTAGTATTTATACGATAGAATAATACAAGCTAGATCTCCAACTAAGGCCCAACTACCTTATGCACACTTCTCTTGCTTCTTTACAACCAATCCCAACTTACTGACGTGGCAAAGCTAACACAGCCAACACCTTGTACACCTGGCGAGACAACAACACATCCCTAATATTCCCCCTCAAACTTAAAAAGTGTTGGAAATCACAACCTTAAGTTTGCTTAAAAACAAGAAATCAGATCCCCGTGAACAAAACAAAAAGGTCTAACAACCTTGAGCCTTGAACCAAGATAAAGAAATCTAGCTGTTCCTATTGGTTCTGTAAAAAAGTCCGCCACCTGTTTGATGAAGCATAGCAATGCAGGCTAATGCAGTAGCAGTTAGGTTGTCAATCAAAAGAATTGATTGATGTTGGAAATTGAAGTTGCAATTTGAAATTAAGTTTTTTAGCCAGTATACTTCAGTTGTAACATAAGCAATAGATCTAGTCTGCTTCAATACTAGATCTGGCCACTACTGTTTGCTTTTTTGAGCTTCATGAAATAAGGTTGGGTCCTAGGAAAATATAATAGCCACTTATTGATGGTTCGTCAGATATATCACTAACCCAATCCAAGTCCGCAAAATCCATGGATGCACGGCTTGGTTTAAGCTTGGACCCTCAAGGCATGACTGATTGTGCCTTTTAAGTACCTAAGCAACATTTTGCCACCTTCCCAATGAGCTGAAGTTGGTGATGTGATTTCACATATTGATTTAGCCTGTTCTCAACATATAAATATGTGGTTTTTGATAAAGATCATATCTCTTCTTGATTCTATCCATTCTATCCATATATATACATTTATATTTATTTATATCTCTAGTGAATATATTATTGTATCCATATATATTCTCAACATACAAAATATATCTTTTTGATGCAGTCAAATACTGTACTTCCATAATGTGCAGAATATCACCATTTGTCAAAGATAATGGCTTACTTGCCATCATAGAAGATGGATAGCTATTTACACCTTCAATCCTAGTTTTTTTAAAGTAACTTCCCAATATATTTTGATTGAGTGAGAAGCATGCTGTTCTGATTTCTGATACCCTCAATTTCCAAAAAAATATTCAGATTGTTCAAATCTTTTAATGAAAATTGAGAATTGAAACTTGCGATAAAATCTTATATGGACTTCAAATCCGATCCTATAACTATTACAACATTTAAATACACCGGAAGAAGAAGATAAATTGGTTTTGTCTTTAACACAAACAATAATTGATCTGCAACTAAGTTTTTAAATTCTATATCAATTGTATCCCTCTTTAAAATCCTAAATAAACCCTGATCTCAGAAGAAATTCTAGAGAAGTGATTCCATGTTATGTTAATAAATATATTTTCTTGAATTTTATTTTTATTTTCATTTTATTCTTTGTTTTTTAAAACGCCAAATTGACCTGGCCATTGATTTGCCGCTTGTGGAATGTCTGATATCGTCAGTAGTGATGTGCATGTGTCTACAAAAGGACCACTACTAGACTGCTAGTACTCACGCCTAAATCCAAAACATATCGTCGCCACGTCCGGGATAAGCTATGTAGGATTGCAATTCTCTAGAAGATAATCAGTTGGTTAAGCTTAAGCATATATAATGCTTTTAAAGATGGATTATATATTTGTATTTTTTTGGGTTGTGGTGTAGAAGATGAAGCAGTGAAATGTTGGCTTGTGGTTTGGGAAAAAATGTCATGATTCGGCTGGTTCCATCATCACCGTTAAAATATAAGAACTTCCTTGTGGGCTTCTGGATGAATTCATCCATATTCTTCATTCATTTTTCGAATTAATGCAAGCCATGTTAATTATTCTCTCTGTATTATAGAACAAGAATTCAACCTTTTTCGCCTACTCTCAGGTGAATGATTCAACTACCAATTAAAATATGTAGTTGAGTATGTCAAATTTTTATCCTTTCTAGTTCTCAAATATATATGATTCTTATTTAATTTTGCTTGGTACTTTGTCGATATGCATTTGTACATTGGACATGGTGTGTTTAAAAGAATAATTGAATATCTTTAAACTAAGAAAAGCATTAGATCGAGGATTAATATTTTAGACCATAAATGGTGCATATGTGTGTGTGTGTATATATATATATATATATATAATATACTATAAATTAAGTTTACTCGATCGGTTATAGGATCATAAGTATATATATATATAATATACTATAAATTAAGTTTACTCGATCGGTTATAGGATCATAAGTTGGAATTTGATTATGGGTGGCTCTTCTGCTTCAAATATTTCTTATATGGACCGGGACCATTACTGAATAATTTCTCAACTGTTAAGGTGGGCTAGAAGAGTACTTATCAAGGGGCAAAATACCTATCGACCCCTACCCCTGACATTAGGCTTAACCACACTTGCCAACATTCCTAAAAGCAATTCAAAGATTAATAGTTCGATAAATTTGGGCTTTAGCAAGTCTATTTTACTCTACGAATGAAAAAGATTTTTTTTTTTTCTGTGGGATACCTTACGAATGTAAACTAAATCGATTATTTTACTCTTCATTTGTGTCAAATATTTGGCTACACCTAAATATGTATATTACTTTTATTTTGAACTAAAAATTTCCTTTAACTTTTTTTTTTTCAATATTTTTTTGGTTATTATTTTTTTAATATACATGCAAGAATGACCACTAGAAAAATTAACATGCATTCTTTCGAAAAGAAAAAATTAACATACATACATATTTTCATTAGCATTTTTTTTCCCCCTAGTGATGTTAATAATACATTTTTCCATTCAAATATTAATAACATGTTTGTTTTTCTTACAAAATATTAATAACATATTTGAATTAATTATGTGAGCTCATAAAATAATATTGCATTTTTTAAGGTAAATACAAGTTTTTTAAAAAATTACACGGTAAGCAATTCTTATTCTTTTATCTAGTTAGTTTCTAAATTTAGCCAAGATTTTTTAGCCTTTAATTATCGTTCATTTTCCCTTTTCCCGAACAAAGTCACTTAAACCCAGATCTCGCAGAATATATTCAAACATGATTGGCCTTTCGAAAGTTATATAATTATGATAAGAAGTAGTCAAATGGCAGATAAATTTTAAATTAATAGAATATTTTTTTTAAAAAAAAGAAAAAGAAAAAGAAAAAAGAAGTGCCCATCCCAATTGAAAACGAACTTCAAACTAGCCTTAATCATTGTATGAGACAGCAAAACGCAAACTCGAAATAAAAGACTCACTATAGCAGAGAAAAAAAATTGAGGAGTAAGTGCAGAAATAAGCCAAAACCAGAGAGTTTCCACAGTCCAGTGCAAATGGGTTTCTAAATTTAAGATGCAGAGGTTGGTGGTTCTGGTCGTGCATAGGTAAGCTGATATCTTGCACTATATTTTTAACCTTACCAAAGCCAACACCGGCTTGTTGCTGCCCAATCGATGAGACAATGATTGAAAAACTTGACTCTCTGTGTAGCCGTTACAATCGGGTTCTTCTTTTGCCTTGAGTCCTTAGGCTAATATCTGCTTTCAGGTTTTCGCAAATTCTGGCCTTCATTCGTGCAGTTTTGCTGTTGCCATAGATGACTTCATGGTTTCTTTTGTACAACGAGCAATTTTGCTGTTGCCATAGATGACTTCATGGTTTCTTTTGCAGAACGAGGGACTGAGAATCTGATGTATATATTTGATAAGAATAGGTAAGATCACAGGGATAAACGCCAACACGTAAACCAATAATTTTATTTTTTAAATAATATATCCATGTGTGATATCATTTATGCCCTTGCGCGGTTTAGATTAACGGTGGACTATTAATGGCAGGGGAGGTGAATTATGAATTTCTAAACCGATGGAACTATGCGTAACTGGCTCAAGCCTCGCTGATGGTTATTGAAATTAACCCTATTTATCAAAGGATTATCAAAAATTCAAAATTTTCAAAAAGTATTCATACAAAAAGCGTTTTGCCAGCAAATAATAGACATGTATACCCCCACAAATATATTAATTCTGATAAACAAAGTAATGTGGGAAAAGATTGAAATTGATAAAGGAAGTATAAGTTTTAAAGTACCGTTCAAAAAAATAGGGCCTATGATTAATTGCTTGAAGAGCGTGTAGGATGCTAGACATGCCCATTCCCATTGCCAGATAATGGTAGCATGCTCATGATCGATCCTTGACATATGCACTACCGTCCCTCAAACCCATGGGGATCAATAACTTTGAAAGTTTCCTAAAAAAGAAATAATAATAATAATAAAAAAAGAAACTACTGTTGTAAAATAAAACTAGGTGCGAATACATCATTATCCAATCCAATGCAAATTCTCTGAGCTTAGATTCCTTTTGTATTTACCAAATTACAAATCATGCATGCATATAATTAGGATAACACATTGTCTAAGATATATATGCATGCAAAGCGCGATTCTTCGGTAATTACTACGGTCCTCGAAATGATCTTAAATATAAAACACAATTTCTTGAAAGTTATAACATGCCCATACATACATAAAGGAGAAGAACACATATCTTTTTACCAAAGAAAGAAAGAAAGAATATATATCATTCACAAAAATATAATATATATATATATATATATACATCCAAAGAAATTACTCCACATGCCTCTTCCTGTAGGCCAACCTCACTGTGGCAATATTTGCACTCCAACTCAATACATAGTAATATCCTACTGCATATCATATGAGCTTTTTCCTATTTGGGCAGTCAACATAAAAAGTTGTTTGCCCTTCTCGACAACTGAAAACCGCAGTCTGCTAGACCATTTAAATGCAATTCCAGTGAATTAGAGAAAGTACTGGTGTCATGTGACACCTTTTCTTTACTCATATGTTTGTTTTAAAGCGGTTAGGGTCTAATAGTCATGGAATGACGTTGGTTAATAACTTAGTTAGGTTTGGTTTACTATTCTAGCTTGCCACGAGAGTCTTTGCTTAGCGTCTTAGTTTTTCCTCATCTTCGCTAAGTGGAATAACAAAACATAAAAAACCAGCTTCCATTGAAGAAGACGAACTTCAAGATTGAAACCTGCCCCTTTCCCCTTTCTCTAATAATATAGCTAAGCTTTTTGAAATGTGGGATCGGGATTTGCTTTTGATGTGGTAGAAGAGAAATAATTATAACAAATTGATATATATTAAAAAAATTATTGTTTATCTATTATCATTATTATTTAGTTTTATTCAATGTTTCGTGGTCCAATAGCGTGTTCCAATTTATGTAGATGCCTGTTGTGGATTTTTTTTTTTTTTTTTAAATCCAATATCTTATCCCAATACGTGTATATGATTAATATCCAATGCATATAATTAAAATCGTACCGAATATTAATGCGATTAATTAACCAGTATTGTTGTCATCAAACCGCTTGGCTTCTATGCGTTAAATAAAGAAAGGACAATATGATATTTCAATGAACAGCCTCAGATGTTAACTGTTATCATCAATTTTCTCTCTCTCTCTCTCTCTCTCTCTCTCTCTCTGTTTGGTAAAATCATCAATTTTCAATTTTGAATTTTCTTTTAAGATGAAGTAAAAGAAGATTATCAAATAAAAATATAATTAACCATCCTTTCTTCTACTTATTTATTTTTGCTTAAGCAGTCGTTTCTCTTGATTAAGAAATATTGAATCTGTATTCAAGCTTTTAGAGCGGTGATATGAACCTCTATCTTTACGCAAGCTTTTAAAGCAATGATATCATGAATCTGTATTCAGGGCTCTGTTTTCTTTTCCCTAGCAGCTTACCTATTAAAACCTAAGATCAATTTCTCTCAACATTTATCAAATCACATGACTCTTTCTCTAGAGTGCGTTTTTCAAAATTTCAATACAAACTTTCTCTATCACTCTCAAAAAAAATAAATAAATAAATAAATAAACAAACTAACAAACATTTAACTAAAATGAAAAACCCAACCCCGCTCTCTCTCTCTCTCTCTCTCTCTCTCTCTCTCTCTCTCTGTACTACATCTCTCTCTCTGTACTACATCTATTCAGCTTTAAGTAATTTGCAGTTTTCCTAAACGCTCAAAATCAAAAGAACCGCCAATCCTTGCAAGGTTTCACAGCATAATTATGGCGGCCATGTTATAATGAGCCATGTAGGTTTGGACTTCTATGAGAGATGATCAATTACTTTATTTATTTATTTATTTATTTTTATGAATGGGAAATGAATCAATTAGTTTTTTATTTTTTTTATTTTATTTTTTTATTTTTTAGTACTAGAAAAGAGAGTTGTATGCGGAGGCTAATACGAATTCAATTTTCATTTTTCTTCAATGGAAACCCATTCTTTTTCAAAAACTCTAATATGAATTCCATTTTTTTTTATTACTTTTTAATAAAACTTAAAAATTAAAACACAACTTAGAAAAAATAATAAAATAAAACAAAAAAAATAAAGTTGCTTATTATTTTGCATTTTTTAAATAAATATAAAAATAACATTTTACAGTTGATGCTATAGATAGGGGGGATTCAACTTTTTTTTTTTTTTTTACAATATTTTTCTTTCTTTTTTTTTTTTTTTTGAAAGAAAAATATCATATATCACTTTGTATCGATTTGCACATACTTATTCTTCTTCAAATTAATTCCTCCTCACGAAGTCTTTTTGTGCATTAAATAATGAAAAGGTGGTCACTACCCCATCAGACTGTTCTATATTAAAGAATTTTTTTTTTTCTTTGGCAAACTAAATATTGAAGAATATACTTAATTCTTCTTCACATTAATTCACTAAATATTGAAGAATATACTTAATTCTTCGTCACATTAATTCCTCCTCATGAAACCTTTCTGTGCACTGGTGCAATAGCTATGAAAATATAAATAAATGAATTAACACTAAAATCCAAAAAATAGGTTGTATGGCAAGCCAATTAGAATTTCAGAGAGAAGGACAAACGGATAAGCAAAAAGCATAAGGAAGTTAAATAAAATGATATATATTCTTTTCTCTTTAGCATGGTTTATATCATAAAATGGAAAATTTGCAGACTTTTTAAAGTACTGTTTCACTCTTGTCTTCTTTGGTTCGGTGGGGAGGTGTGGGTTGTGTGTGTTTGGTTTTGGCACAGACGCTAGCTTCCTTTATGTGAAAATAAAACAGCATAGATAAGACAATTAAACGACGATACTTATTCCACAACTTAGTAACATGATAAAATATAAAAAGTTATTATTTTACATATTTAAAATAAATATAAAAATAATATTTTACAATTGATGCTCTAGATAAGCTTTGAGGTTGAGGTCTGTAGAGTTGTCCAAGAATGTTCCAATCAGTACTAATCCAAAATACCATAATAATGTTTTTAATCGGTTAGACATAATTGCTTAATTAACCAAAAAGAGCTGGCTATTCATCCTCCAATTTGCTATATATAAATTGTTAATTATGTTTGTCCCTGTCAACATATATAAATTGGTTGGTAAATTAAAAAGTATTGTAAGTCTCGCTATATATGTATATATATAGATTATATAAACCAATTTTTCTTTATATACATCTTTCGCAAGCAATATACCACATATATATATATATTTTTTTTCCCTTTTTCTTTGAAAAAAAAAATACCATATATCACTTTGGCATCCATTTGCATTATTAATTAATTGGTTTTTTTTTTTTTTGATAAATAGAGAACAATATGGTTTTTTTTTTTTTTTTGATTTAATGTGTACGTTGATTTGAAAATTGAAAAGATGGTCACTGCCCCATTAAACTGTTTCGAGTTAAGGGAGATTTTTTCCTGGGGCCAAACTTAATATTAAAGAATATATTTATTCTCTTTCACATTGATTCCTCCTTATGAAGTACTTTTTTGCATTGGTGCAATTCCTCTTAAAAAAAAAAAAAAAACTTTTCAGCAAAAAAAAAAAAAAAAAAAGAAAAAGAAAAAAAAGTAACTGAATTAACTCTAAAATCCAAAAAATAAGTTGTACGGAAAGCCAACAAAAATTGCAGAGAGAAGGACAAACGGAAAAGCAAAAAGCGCAAGGAAGATGAATAAAATGACATGCACTCTTTTTTCTTTTTTTTCTTTTTCAGCCCTGGTGCGTATCCTTAAATGGAAAAACTGCAGACTTTTTGGCATACTGTTTCCCTCTTGTCTTCTTTTGTTGATCATACCTTCTCTCCGGATAACAAGCTTATTAGCTACCCTGAGGGAGTACGCCCTGATTACATCAGATCTATTCCTCCGTAAATACTACGTATCTATTACGGTGTTACTTCGTAACACCTCCGTACCTACTACGGAGCCCTCATCATTCGCTCCCCTTTTAGGGGAGCTCAATCTTCGGCTTCGAAATATCTCCCATCGGGAGCTATTTCTCGTCCCTTTATGGGGTAGCTAATAAGCTTGTTATCTCTCCATTCCGGTATTTATTAGCTCCGTTACGTTCCTAAACCCTTATCCCGCCCATCCGGGGCTAAAGTACGCGCATACATGCACATATGTATGTGCGGGTTACACGGGTGCCTGGGTGCGCGCATAGTTCTTGGAACCGGCCCTAAATTTGGTGTCAATGGATAATCTATCACGAGGTGATTGAAACTCTTGTTTCAATTTTCAGAGTTTGTCCTCTGGAGCGAAATATGTTGTCGTTGAAAATCGAATTTTCATGGTTTTGATGCTGGGTTCGTGTTTTTTGTACTAGTCTTTATGAGAGAAGCGGTACGTTTCCCCTCTCTAGCTCTCCCTCGGGGAGAGTACTCCAATCGGTCGGTTACCCCCCTAAGTCCCCCTCGGGGGGATTATCTAGGTATTTGAAGCTCTCGTTCGTGCCCCTTGTTCAAGGGTCACTTCACTCTCTTTCAGAATGTCCTTCCTTTTTCTAGCTTGTTTTGTGGATTGGAGCCTATATACACGCACATGCCTGCATGCAAGCGCACGCGAAGTCACTCCTCTCCGCTAAAAGGGGAGCGAATGATGAGGGCTCCGTAGTAGGTACGGAGTAGATACGGAGGTGTTACGAAGTAACACCGTAGTAGATACGTAGTACCTACGGAGGAGTAGCCCTGATGTAATCAGGACGTACTCCCTCAGGGTAGCTAATAAGCTTGTTATCCGGAGAGAAGGTATTTATTAGCGGAGAGGAGTGACTTCGCGTACGCTTGCATGCAGGCATGCGCATGTATATAGGCTCCAATCCACAAAACAAGCTAGAAAAAGGAAGGACATTCTGAAAGAGAGTGAAGTGACCCTTGAACAAGGGGCACGAACGAGAGCTTCAAATACCTAGATAATCCCCCCGAGGGGGACTTAGGGGGGTAATGGACCGATTCGAGTACTCTCCCTGAGGAAGAGCTAGAGAGGGGAAACGTACCGCTTCTCTCATAAAGACTAGTACAAAAAACATGAACCCAGCATCAAAACCATGAAAATTCGATTTTCAACGACAACAGATTTCGCTCCAGAGGACAAACTCTGAAAATCGAAACAAGAGTTTCAATCACCTCGTGATAGATTATCCATTGACACCAAATTTAGGGCCGGTTCCAAGAACTATGCGCACATCCAGGCACTCGTGTAACCCTCACATACATGTGTGCATGTATGCGCATACTTTAGCCCCGGGTGGGCGGAAAAACCATGAAAATTCGATTTTAAACGACAACAGATTTCGCTTTAGAGGACAAACTCTGAAAATCGAAACAAGAGTTTCAATCACCTCGTGATAGATTATCCATTGACACCAAATTTAGGGCCGGTTCCAAGAACTATGCGCGCACCCAGGCACCCGTGTAACCCGCACATACATGTGTGCATGTATGCGCGTACTTTAGCCCCGGGTGGACGGGATAAGGGTTTAGGAACGTAACGGAGCTAATAAATACCGGAACGGAGAGATAACAAGCTTATTAGCTACCCCATAAAGGGACGAGAAATAGCTCCCAATGGGAGATATTTCGAAGCCGAAGATTGAGCTCCCTTAAAAGGGGAGCGAATGATGAGGGCTCCGTAGTAGGTACGGAGTAGATACGGAGGTGTTACGAAGTAACACCGTAGTAGATACGTAGTACCTACGGAGGAGTAGCCCTAATGTAATCAGGGCGTACTCCCTCAGGGCAGCTAATAAGCTTGTTATCCGGAGAGAAGGTATTTATTAGCGGAGAGGAGTGACTTCGTGTGCGCTTGCATGCAGGCATGCGCATGTATATAGGCTCCAATCCACAAAACAAGCAAGAAAAAGGAAGGACATTCTGAAAGAGAGTGAAGTGACCCTTGAACAAGGGGCACGAACGAGAGCTTCAAATACCTAGATAATCCCCCCGAGGAGGACTTAGGGGGGTAACGGACTGATTCGAGTACTCTCCCCGAGGGAGAGCTAGAGAGGGGAAACGTACCGCTTCTCTTATAAAGACTAGTACAAAAAACACGAACCCAGCATCAAAACCATGAAAATTCGATTTTCAACAACAACAGATTTCGCTCCAGAGGACAAACTCTGAAAATCGAAACAAGAGTTTCCGTTAAATGAGGACTTATTCCACACGCATGTTCCTAAAAAAAATAAAATAAAAATCAATTTTCATTTTTGTTTTATGGAAACCCATTCTTCTTCAGAAACTCTAATGTGAATTTCATTCTTTTATTATTATTATTATTATTATTATTATTATTATCATTATTATTGTTTAATCAAACTCAAAGGTTAAAACACAACTTAGCAAAAATAATAAAATAAAACAAAAACAAAAAAATTTATTTATTATTTTACATATTTAAAACAAAGATAAAAATAATATTTTATAGTTGATGCTATATATAGTATTCAAATTTTTTTAAATATTTTTATATCTTATACATATTTTAACTGTGTATGTCATTTTAACCTTTGTTTTAAGAAAAATATCATATATCGTTATGTATCGATTTGCACATACTTATTCCTCTTCATATTAATTCCTCCTCATGAACTCTCAAAGGTGGTCACTGTCCCACTGGACTGTTTCTTATTAAAGAAGATTTTTTGGCAACTAAAATTGCAGAGAGAATAAGCAAAATGCATGAGGAAAAAAATGACATACTTTCTTTTTGCTTTCACATGATCTGTATCATAAATTGGGAAATTACAGTCTTTTACCCTACTGTTTCACTTGTCTCTTTTCATGGACTAAAACCCAAAATCAATTTCTCTCCCCTCTCTTAGTAAAATCACACCACGCTCATTCCTCTAGTCTCTCTATCTCTCTTTCTCTCTCTCCCCCCCCCTCTATGCGGCTCTTCAAATTACAAAACCCAAAATCTATTTCTCTCACCTCTCTCACTCAAATCACACCACACTTATTCCTCCAGTCACTCTCCCTCTCCCTCTCCCTCTCCCTCTCCCTATCTCTCATGGCTACACCTGATAGTGATAAGGCAATGGTTGGTTTGGTCGCCAAATTAGTACGGGCCTACGAGAGGCATTTCGATTTGGAAGCTCAGATGCATGGTACTCTTTCTCATCCGGAGGAGACGGATGAGGAGAAAATGAAGGGGAAAGATGAGAAGGAGAAGGAGTTTGTCCATCATGTTGAGGGTGCTCTTTGTCATCCAACGGAGATTCCGACTGATGAGAACAAAATGAAGGGGAAGATAAAGGAAGTTGAGGAGGAGAAGGATGGAGTCCGGGCCACCAAGGACAAGAAATATGAGAGCAGTGAAACTGGGATGGGCGGAGATCCTCGTGATGGTGACTCAAATCCTACAGACAAAGTTTCTCCTACAGCTACGCAACAGAAAGAACCTGAGGGGGTGGCTAGAGGTTCTCATGGTGTCGAAGCTCCTCATAGGGACCAAGCTGCTCTTGAGACGAAATCTATGCAGTTGGTCGGAGATCCTTATGAGGAGTTTGTTCATCATGAAGATGCTGATGCTCTTACAGCTAAGGGCGCTCTTCACCATCCAACGGAAGATGAAATAACCGAGGAGGAAAAAGATAGCAGTGAATCTGAGGATGAAAGGAAGAATGAATTTGAGGAAAAGAAGCCTGAGGAGACAAGGTTTAGGAAGATGTTTGGGAAGATGAAGAAACAATATGAGAAGATGATGAAGAGAGTTTTTAAGGAACCTAATGGTGATGAAGGAAATGGAGCGAGTGGAATTGTAGAGGAGCCTGATGATGACAAAATTCTGGACCGTTTGGAACGGTCATACAATGAAGCAGAAACAAAGCTGCAGCATCTGAGAGCTGCCAAAATCTCGATAATGTCGTATTCGGCTGCTACAAACACTGCCATCGTTGCCATATCCATTGCGAATTTCAAACTCTTCATCACCAAAGAGGAGGATACAAGAATTTTAAAAGTGTACGTAAACGATCTTTTTCACCTAGTTGATTGGGCCATGCATACAATTCTTACCATGAATATTGTTGCATATGTGGTGACAATAATCCAAAAGGTAGAGAAGATGAACAAATTTAAAAAAAGGTGTAAGGTTATTCCCTGTCCTCTGTTTAGAGGTTCGGGGTTATAGGGACTGGGGCAACCATTGGCTATGGATAATTGGCAGCTTTCTCCTACAAGTATGGTTGTGGGTAATGTTTTGTGGCATAGCTTGTGGTATGAGAAATTTATGTTTTAATCTCTTCCATTTGGCTACGCCCTAAATCCTTTGGATCTCATTGGCTTGGCTAAGAGGTGAGTCTAACTTCTTTTTGTTTCAATTGCTCTCTCTTCTAAACATTTATTAATTTTTCTTTTTGTTTTTTTTTTCTTTTTTTTTTTTTCCTTTTAGATCCGTATCAGGAATGAAGGTGAAGCAGTGCTGTCAAAGAATGAAGATGAAGACTGTTCTCTTTTTAATTTTCTTTTCTTTTGAATATCCATTCCTATATATTTGTATTGAAAGAACTATGTTTGAACTATGTTTGTTTGTTTCCTTTTTTATTGTTTGTGTGTTTTTTTGGTGTTTGTTTTTTTTCATATTAAGTTGAATATTTTGAGTCTGAATCATTTATAGCTTCATCAAGAAATTGAGTTTTATCTGCCACTTGTGATTTTATTTTTATTTTGTGGATAAAGTCTTATATCTTTGCCATAATTTGCCAAAAAGGAATAACTAGATAACTACCTCAAAGATGGACAAGTTTTAGATAATAAATATACATAAATATAAATATGATATGCCAAAATTTTTTTATCAAAAATAATAATTATGCCGCAAAAAAATTCAATGCCATTATTACTAAATCCCTCTGATCAAGAAAACCAAAACACATGTAGCATATATAATAAATAAACAAGAGACTCAAAACGAAGTCTCAACTGAACACTAAAATTTTGCATTTGCAAATATGGTAAACTTCAAGCATATTTCCTATTATTAAGATTATATGCTTGTTTATATGTACCCATTCCGACTAAAGTTTTGTTTTCTTCAAATTACAAGACATACTCTCTCCTTCCCCGCTATCAACCTCCAAAAAAGTCCTTGTCTCCTTTCATTGACTAAAACCTAAAATCAATTCTTCTATCTTTCTCCTCTTTCTCCTCCTCTTGCTCTACGGTTTTCTCATCTTGAATTTTTCCCTTTATCTTTTTTTTTTTTTTTGTCCGATGTCTACATTGGATGAGGAGGATGAATGGCAAACCAAAAGATGGCTCTTTCTCCCCCCCCCCCCCCCCCCCCCTTGTGTTTCTTCAAATTACAAAACATACTCTCTCATTCCCCTCTATCAACCTCCAAAAAAGTCATTGTCTCCTTTCATTGACTAAAACCTAAAATCAATACCTTTATCTTTCTCCTCTTTCTCCTCCTCCTATTCTTCGGTTTTCTCATCTTGAATTTTCCCCTTTATTTTTTTTTGGTCCAATGTCTACGTTGGATGATGAGGAGGAATACCAAACCAAAAGTGGCTTTTTCTCCCTCCCACCTCCCCCCCCCCCCCCCCTCTTTACATTTCTTCAAATTACAAGACTTACTCGCTCCTTCCCCACTATCAACCTCCAAAAAAGTCCTTGTCTCCTTTCATTGACTAAAACCTAAAATCAATACCTCTATCTTTCTCCTCCTTCTGCTCTTCGGTTTTCTCATCTTGAATTTTCTCCTTTATTTTTTTTTTTTTTTTTGTCCGATGTCTGCGTTGGATGATAAGGAGGAATGTCAAGTCAAAAGATGGCTCTCTCCCCCCCAAATGCATTTCTTCAAATTACAAGACATACTCTCTCCTTCCCCGCTATCAACCTCCAGAAAAGTCCTTGTCTCCTTTCATTGACTAAAACCTAAAATCAATATCTCTATCTTTCTCCCATTTCTCCTCCTCCTGCTCTTCGGTTTTCTCATCTTGAATTTTCCCCTTTATTTTTTTTTTTTTGTCCGATGTCTGCGTTGGATGATGAGGAGGAACGTCAAACCAAAATATGGCTCTTTCTCTCCCCCCCCCCCCCCCCTCTCTCTGCGTTTCTTCAAATTACAAGACATACTCTCTCATTCCCCGCTATCAACCTCTAGAAAAGTCCTTATCTCCTTTCATTGACTAAAACCTAAAATCAATACCTCTATCTTTCTCCTCTTTCTCCTCCTCCTGCTCTTCGGTTTTCTTATCTTGAATTTTCCCCCTTTATTTTTATTTTTTTTCCGATGTCTACATTGGATGAGGGGGAGGAATGCCCAAACCAAATTCTAGACCGTCTGGAACAATCATTCAATGAAGTAGAAATAAAGCTGCAGCATCTTAAAACTTCTAATATCTCTGAAATGTCGTATTCGACCTCCGCGAATGCTGCTATTGTTGCCATAGCCATTGCCAACTTCAAACTCTTTATCACCAAAGAGGAGATAAGAATTTTAAAAGAGCATGTAAATCATCTTTTTCACCTAGTTGATTTCACAATGCATACTCTTCTTTCGATAAATATTGTGACATGTGTGGTGACCATAATCTATAAAGTAGAGAAAATGAATGAATTTAAGAAAATATGTAAGGTTGTTCCCTGTCCTCTATTTAGAGGTTCAGGTTATAAGGACTGGAGGAGGAGAAAGATAGAGGTATTGATTTTAGGTTTTAGTCAATGAAAGGCGATAAAGACTTTTTTGGAGATTGATAGCAGGGAAGGAGAGAGTATGTCTTGTAATTTGAAGAAATGCATAGAGGGGTGGGGGAGAGAGAGAGAGAGAGAGAGCCATCTTTTGGTTTGGCATTCCTCCTCATCATCCAACGCAAACATTGGACAAAAAAAAAATAAAGGAAAAAATTCAAGATGAGAAAACCGAAGAGCAGAAGAAGGAGAAAGATAGAGGTATTGATTTTAGGTTTTAGTCAATGAAAGGAGACAAGAACTTTTATGGAGGTTGATAGCGGGGAAGGAGCGAGTATGTCTTATAATTTGAAGAAACGCAGAAAGGAGGGGGGGCGGGAGAGAGAAAGAGCCATCTTTTGGTTTGGCGTTCCTCCTCATCATCCAACGCAGACATTAGACCTAAAAAAAAATAAAGGAAAAAATTCAAGATGAGAAAACCGAAGAGCAGGAGAAGGAGAAATAGGAGAAAGATAGAGGTATTAATTTTAGGTTTTAGTCAATGAAAGGAGACAAGGACTTTTCTGAAGGTTGATAATTGGGAAGGAGAGAGTATGTCTTGTAATTTGAAGAAATACAAAGAAGGGGGGGGGGGGGGAGAGAGAGAGAGAAAGAGCCATCTTTTGGTTTGGCGTTCCTCCTCATCATCCAATGCAGACATCAGACAAAAAAAATAAAAGGGAAAATTCAAGATGAGAAAACCGAAGAGCAGGAGGAGGAGAAAGATAAAGGTATTGATTTTAGGTTTTAGTCAATGAAAGGAGACAAGGACTTTTCTGGAGGTTGATAGTGGGGAAGGAAAGAGTATGTCTTGTAATTTGAAAAAACGCAGAGAGGGGGGATGGGAGAGAGAGAGAGTGACTAGAGGAATCAGGAATGAGTGTGGTGTGATTTGACTGAGAGAGGTGAGAGAAATTGATTTAGGATTTTAGTCAATGAAAGGAAAAAATAAGGAGACAGTACGGTAAAAGTCTATAATTTTTTCAATTTATGATACGGATCATGCGAAAGAAAAAAGAATGTATGCCACTTTTTTCCTTTTTTTGATGAAAGGGAGAGTTATATTAACCAAAAAGAACCAGGTAACAATACAAGGCAAACTTTATGTGGCCTGAGAATCAGTGTGTGGATGGAATCCACGGTCTTGATCATAGTTCTAACAAAACTATCATACATTTTCAAAGGTTCAACATAGTCTAAATTTACATTATTCAAACCCCACTTAGCAGCTATATGAGCTAGCTGATTGGCGTTTCTTGGAGTCCACGAAAAGGAAATGGATTTAAATAGGGGACACAAAGCCAAAATTTCAGAGATGAAACCATTAGTGGACCAGTGAGCAGATCTTTTGTCTGGATTAGTGATGTTTTGAATCACTGCTTTAGCATCACTCTCACAGCAAACCACCTCGAATCCTTCTACTAAAGCCATCCTAACAGCTTTAAGGATCACTGCTGCTTCAATAGCTTCAGGGCTTTAGATAAACTCTTTGCCAACTTGAACTTTTAAATCTTCACCATTTTGATTTCTAGCCACCACCCCAAGACTAGCGTATCCTTTTCTTACAGCTGCATCCGAATTTAACTTTAATAATTCTAGTCAGATGAGGGACCCATGTGTTTGGGTGGGCAATCCGGGCTGCATGAGAAGTGTTGGTATGCACGTGAGGGATCCAATTATTGGGAGTGATAACAGAAAATTCATTGAATCAAAGGAAAATCTTCCCTACTTTTCCTTCAAATACCAGATTGTTTCGTAGCTTCCAAACGGTTTCCATGATCAAAGTTGCAAAAAGAAATAATTCCTTACCATCATCTTGGTGAACAGGTAGCTTCCCCATAGGAGCAACTAGCCATTCAAGGTAAGTGTCTAGGTTTGGAAGGGTGTTATTCTCCCATCTAATAGACCAAGGGGATGCCAACCAAAGGGATCTTGTGATGGGGCATTTGAAAAAGATGTGCACTTCATCCTCTATGCTCTCACATCCATGTGGACAATTATAGGAATCAATTTTTCGCTTTCACTTAAGAAGAGTTGCTTTTACTAAAAGGCATTAAGCTGAAACTTTTCACAAAAAGAATTTCAATCTCTCATGCAAGCTGCACTTCCACATGAAGTTCCACCAATTTTTCCTTTCAGTCTTCTCTATGTGTAAGAAGTTATGAACTGATTTGACGGTGAATTCACCCGATGAACTTCCCAACCAGATAAGTTTGTCTTCCAAGTTAGTATTGACCCAAAACATATTGGAAATGTTCCTAACACTATCCTCGTTGACGAGGTGCTTCAGTTTTTGGACGTCCCATTTTCCATTGGGAAGAAGGAGTAAATTCACCATCCTATCCTACATTCGTCCTGAGTTTGGGTTCGAGAGCAGCCTAAAACTTGGGTTATTGGGAATCTAAGGGTCCTCCCAGTAGTTGATGTTACATCCTTTTCCTACCTTGAAGCATAAACCTTTTGCAAGTACCTCTCTAGTACTCAGAATGCCTCTCCAGTGCCAAGAATCAGACTTCTTCTTGGTGCATCACATGAAGGAGGAATGGGGGAAGTACTTTTCTTTTAAGGCTTTCACCCAAAGCTGGTCTTCGTTTGTTGCCAAGTTCCAACCCAATTTACAAAGCATAGTTTGGTTGACGTTTTCTAGCCTATGGATTCCTAGACCCCTTTGGTTTTTTGGATTGCAAATTCTATTCCAAGAGATTGGAATGAAGTTGGACCTCCCTTGATCTGATCCCCTCCAAAGGAACTTGCTTGCCATATTATCTATCTTCCTGCACCAAGTCTGTGTAATTTGCAAGTAGATAAGGCATAGACCGGGTGGAAGTGATCACCGATTTTACAAGAACTTGCCTCCCTACTTGAGAAAGTAAGTTGGCTTTCAAACTTTGCATTCTTGACACCAATCAATTCTTGACCTCCTCATAAGCTTTTGATTTATTTCTACCTAAAAATTAGGGATTTCCTAAATATTTAGTGTTTTTTGGGAGTTCCTTCAGGTTTAGGATGTTTTTGATAACTGCTTTTGATCTAGCTCCGACATTCTTCGAAAAGAAGCAACCTGATTTTTGGAAGTTGACTTCTTGACCTGTCCATCTGCAATATTGATTAAGGCATTTAAAAACTACTACTGCTTCCTCCTTACTAGCTTTGCAGAAGATCAAAATGTCATCGCCAAAGAAAAGATGGGACATTGAGGGTCTTGTCCTGCCGATCCTTATACCATGAATTATTCCTTCTATTTCCAGCTTATTGAGCATCCTTGAAAGGAGTTCAGCAAAGAGGATGAATAAGTATGGAGAGATATGATCCCCCTGATGAATTCCTCTTTCCAATTTAACATTACCACATATGCTGCCATTAAGAAAAACTAAAGCATGTTCAGTCGTATAACATTGCCCCAAGATACTGACTACTCTCGTTGAAAAATCGTAAGTGATGAGCATCTCATTGAGAAAGATCCAATTGACTCATTCATAGGCCTTGCTCATATCAATCTTGATTCCTAGAAGGTCGTTAGCTCCTATTTTCCTCCTCATGGTATGGACTATTTCATTAACTAAAATTGGACAAAAAAAAAAGCCATCTTTTGGTTTGGTGTTCTTCCTCATCATTCAACGCAGACATCGGACAAAAAAAATAAATAAAGGGGAAATTTTAAGATGAGAAAACCGAAGAGCAGGAGGAGGAGAAAGATAGAGGTATTGATTTTAGGTTTTAGTCAATGAAAGGAGACAAGGACTTTTCTGGAGGTTGATAGCGAGGAAGGAGAGAGTATGTCTTGTAATTTGAAGAAACGCTAAGAGGGGGGGCTGGAGAGAGAGAAAGAGTCATCTTTTAATTTGGCGCTCCTCCTCATCATCCAACGCAGACATTGAAACAAAAAAAAAATTAAAGGGGAAAATTCAAGATGAGAAAACCGAAGAGCAGGAGGAGGAGAAAGATGGAGGCATTGATTTTAGGTTTTAGTCGATGAAAGGAGACAAGGATTTTTCTGGAGGTTGATAGCAGGGAAGGAGAGAGTATGTCTTGTAATTTGAAGAAACGCAGAGGGGGGGGGGGGGGAGAGAGAAAGAGCCATCTTTTGGTTTGACGTTCCTCCTCATCATCCAACGCAGACATCGGACAAAAAAAAAAATGAAGGGAAAAATTCAAGATGAGAAAACTGAAGAGAAGGAAGAGGAGAAAGAGGAGAAAGATAGAGGTATTGATTTTAGATTTTAGTCAATGAAAGGAAACAAGGACTTTTCTAGAGGTTGATAGCAAGGAAGGAGAGAGTATGTCTTGTAATTTGAAGAAATGCAGAGAGGGGGGGATGGGGCGGGAGAGAGAGAGAGAGAGAGAGAGAGAGAGCCATCTTTTGGTTTGGCGTTCCTCCTCATCATCCAATGCAGACATCGGCCAAAAAAAAAATAAAGGGAAAAATTCAATATGAGAAAATTGAAGAGCAGGAGGAGAAGAAAGAGGAGAAAGATAGAGGTATTGATTTTAAGTTTTAGTCAATGAAAGGTGACAAGGACTTTTCTGGAGGTTAATAGCGGGGAAGGAGAAAGTATGTCATATAATTTGAAGAAACACAAAAGGGAGGGGAGGGGGGAGGGCCGGAGAGGGAAAGAACCATCTTTTGATTTGGAATTCCTCCTCATCATCCAACGCAGACATCAGACCAAAAAAAAAATAAAGGGAAAAATTCAAGATGAGAAAACCGAAGAGCAGGAGGAGGAGAAAGAGGAGAAAGATAGAGGTATTGATTTTAGGTTTTAGTCAATGAAAGGAAACAAGGACTTTTCTAGAGGTTGATAGCAAGGAAGGAGAGAGTATGTCTTGTAATTTGAAGAAACGCAGAGAGGGGGGGATGGGGCGGGAGAGAGAGAGAGAGAGAGAGAGAGTGAGTGAGTGACTAGAGGAATGAGGAATGAGTATGGTGTATTTGACTGAGAAAGGTGAGAGAAATTGATTTTGGGCTTTGCAATTTGAAGAAACGCAGAGGGGAGAGAGAGAGAGATAGAGAGACTTGTGATTTGACCGAGAGAGGTGAGAGAAATTAAACAGTACAGTAAAAGTCTGTAATTTTCCCAATTTATGATACGAATCATGCGAAAGAAAAAAGACGTATGTCATTTTTTCCCTTTTTTTTTTTTTTTTTTTTTGGTGAAAGGGGGAGTTATATTAACCAAAAAGAACAAGGCAACAATACAGGGCAAATTTTATGTTGCCTGAGAATTAGTGTGTGGATAGAAACCACGGTCCTTATTCATAGTTATAACAAAACTATCAGACATTTTCAGAGGTTCAACATAATTTAAATTTACATTATTCAAATCCTACTTAGCAGCTATATGAGCTAGCTTATTGAAGTTTCTTGGAGTCCATAAAAAGGAAATGGATTTAAATAGGGGACATAAAGCCAAAATTTTCAAGATGAAACCACCAGTGGACCAGTGAGTAGATCTTTTGTCCGGATTACGAAGGACCCAAATTACTCTTCATTCTCTTTTTTTTTTTTTTTTTTCTTTGCTAAAATATTTTCTCTCGCTTCTTACGAAAGTCGTCGGTAGAGCACAAATGTTGAAAAAATATTTCAAGTTTTAGAGTGCCAATCAAAAGCCATGACTGACTGTTAAATGAGTACTCTCTTGCTTTTCCTCCAATGCATAGTGATGCATGAAAGGTATAATGCAAAATTTTGCAAATTATTCTCAGCGACAATATATGTTGCAAATTATTATTATTATTATTTTATGGGAAAAAAAAACTTTTGTGCAACCTCTTAATTACCATAAAATTTCTAGTTTTGAATTTTGATCCTCTAAATAATAAATTATTATTTGGATAGAAACTATTTTTAAATTAGTGGTGGTTTTGAGTGGTTTCAAATAATTTGGGGAAAAAAAAAAAAAAAAAGGTTGCTTTTGGATCCTCTTACCTTGATCAACGCTGATAATAGTGCTTATCGAATGTAAAATACTGATCTATCCCATCCAATAATTTTCGTGGGCCAATTGAATATCTTGTGGGCTTGGACCATGGAACTCAGATACATGGGCCTAACTTTTGCCCCCGAAGTAGGACGTAGCTTTGCAATATCGCAGCTCACCTTCCATTTAAGAGAAAAAAAATGGCGTAGCATTGGTCTTTCGAAGCTTTCTTTTTGTATTTTTTTTTTTTTCTGCAAATTAACTATCTGAATTCAAATCTCCTCACCCTTTTAAAGAATAAATGACCAAATTGTATTTGAATGATTATAAATTTTTTTAAAAATTCATGCAAAAGTTATGCATAAATTTATTTTATTTTATTTTTATTTTTTATTTTTTATTTTTTTTTAGAAAACAGATGCAATTACTCTAAAAGAGAAAGAGTGTTACAGGGTCGAATTCATCTAAGGGGCTAATAGCAAGGGAGAGAGTATGCAGTTGTAATCAAAATGGTTGTCATATTAAATGGATTGAATTTTAAATCAAAAATATAATATATCTAATTTCATAGTGAATATAACAATCGTCTTTGCATAAGAATAAAGGAGAAAACAAATCTTCACTAAAAAACATATTTGCTTACTATTAATACGATTGTCATATTTGAGTAAGAATTATTTAATTTTATTATTATTATTTTTCTTACATGCTATATACATTTATTTTATGAGAATTAGTTTTACCTTCAATTTGAAATCTATCTGCACCACGTTTTCTGTTATCTAGTTGTTTATGCGTTCGCATAAAGAAATCTTTATAAGCGCACAAATGATGGCATTAAAAATAACAAAAAATCAAAATCAAAATCAAAAGAAATATCTGTTGTATTTTTTAAAGTATGCTGAAACATTGAATAATGTACATTTTCGTTAGTCTTAAAAGAAACACATGTTTCTTTTTATTTTTCATTTCTACTGTTTAATTCTTTTTGGTAAATAATTATACAATTTAATGTCATAAAAGATGAACACATTGCTCTTTATTTACCAATTTATATGACAAATAACATGACATATCTTATTTTACTAGCTTGTATAAATTCACTTGTCTTGCATTATTTGGAATCATTTAATAGTTAGAATGTCATAAGGATTAATCTGTTCAGTGACAATCGAATGTCATAAGGATTAATCTGTTCAGTGAGACTCTGATTAAGTAGTAAGCCTCTCATATTCATACCATAAGGAAATTGGGTTCAAGACATGCCTCCCACCTAGGGACAGAACTAAAAAAACGATCTTTAAGTGGGCCTTTTTTTTTTTTTTTTTAAACAAACATAATTTAATTGAATTAAACTTATCTAAGCTCACATCTACCTTCATATATACTCATAAAATATAAAAATATTCTATGTTAAACTTATTACAAAATTATACATACTTCACACAAAAAAAATAATAACAATAAATTTAAATTTATTGCGGGTTAAACTTATTGATTTTTTTTAAAAAAAATAAAAATAAAAATTATATATTTAAAATCAAAAGCAAAATAGAAAAATATAATCACTTCAATATAATACTTAATAATAGTATAAACGTAGTTATTATTAAATTTTTTTCTCAAAAAACTCAATTATCTACACCAAAAGTAAAGAAACCTTTTTTTTTTTTTTTAATTAAGAATAACTACCCTATAAGATAATATACTAAACATATATAAGGGGTCAAAATATTATTATAAAAAATACTAGAGAAGTGGAATTATAAGATAATTGGAGCATCAAAGCAATTAGGAGGAAGACTACTGGTACTGGTAGAATGAGGTGCCTACAATGTGCCCTACGTGTGTCCTTTTATGCTCATATAGATACCAAATAAGTACGATTCAGGTTGAGCATTTGTATTTTTTGATACATTTTCTCATTGGCCAAACAGAGCATACTCTGTTCTATTATTCAAGCATATCATATTGGTATGTTCAGGTGCAAAGGCAACTCCAAGGAAGAACCGAGCCTCTGCATCGTCTTAAGCAGCCAAAGAAAAGTTGGTTTTGGCAACTTGATTACATGGTACTTGGTAGTTTGTTTAAGAGCTCTAGCTGTTCTTCAATGTTTCTGATTGTTATGGATGGTTTTGTATATCATAGCTACGTTTGTATGTAGTTCAATCGAAACCCTGGCTTGTGATTCCCATTACTGTATTTCCACTATTAGTCTTTGACAAAATAATTCTCTGTTTCTTATCAGAGACGTTTACAATCTGCAAAGAATGTTTATACCCTCAACAAAGCTAATGCCAGACCAGATCATACAGTTTTCACCTTGCTGTATTTCGAATTTGGCATGGTGACCAGATAAATCACAATTTATAATCAGAGATGGTGTTTTGCAATATTGACAAGCGCATATACAGATTGCCTCATTCTAAATCATTTAAAATATATATATATATATATATATATATATATCAAAAGCTGCTATCATATCATTTTGTGCATTATCAAACATAATTAGCAACTTCTGAAACAAATTGCAAAATCCAATTCAAAGCACTGCCACAAAAGATCTCCCAGAACCAGAGATCCAATGCAAGCACTGAGGAGAATATGAGCAATGCCAAAGTCTGGTATCGGTTCAGTGGCCAACCTGAAATTTTAGCCATTGTCTTAAGAAGTGGAAAGGAACTGCTGTTTAAGTCTCTGTTCCTAATTGACCAAGCTGTAACCCATTGAACTTGAGAAGGGATCAGATCAAACTCGTCCCTCAACCTCCTCCCTAAGTCCGGCATGTGGCCACCACCATATAGTATGGCAATTCTATTGTGGCCGTCATTGATTGCCCGCTGAAGTGCCCCTATTGCAGCTTTGTTTCTTTCACCAATAATAACAGATTCTTCTTCTACATCAGCTGTCACCTGTGTGAACCTTCAGATAGATAATAACTCAGGCATCAATTCTATATGCAGAATAATCTTTCACAAAATGGCAAAAACACTGTTTTCAAAACCCCATTTGTTCTCCTATCTCAAAGGGAATTCACAATTCAACAATCATTTCAACTAAAGTTTGTTGCTTTTTGGCAACCAAAGCAATGAGCAAGCCAAAGTTTGTAGCTTTTTGCAACTAAAACATGAATTACTCACCACTTCAAGAAAAGAGGATACCATTACATAGAAGTTAGAAAGCTCGCAGTGGAAAAGAGAAATGGAAGTAGAAAACAAAATGCAAGATGCCTTGGTTACTTACTCAGATGTTAGTCTCTTAGCCAGGAATACTTTCATTGCAGCCCCAAAATCAAGCCTTGACAAGGCTTCTAGCTCTGGAAACTCAGATTCTGGACTTCCAACGTCTGCACAAACGCTTCCAATAATGAGAAGGCCCACCAATGGCATAGGAAGCACACGTGATGCCCAAAGAAGCTTAGATCTCCAAGGACCAAGGTCGTCTCGAGTTGAAGCAGGCTGAATCATAGCTTTTGTGGATTTAAGTGTCATATCTCTTGCAAAGGTGAAAAAGCTTTCACCTTTTTCAAGCTGAATGATGTAACAGAATGTTTTCAGATAGAATTAACTAAATGCTGTTACAATACAATGGAAGAGAAAAATTGTTTAGAAAATGCTTGTCAAATTACACAGGAATATATAAATTCCTTCACATTATTCAAAATTCTCAAGTGGGAATGATGGGCTATTGACCCATGTTGTAGTTAGAATAGAATACAGTAACCTCATTTGTTAAACATATAAAAGTAATATTAGTCAGACTTAGTAAAAAATGACATATATTTACTGACATCAATTGGAAAATGGACTTGGAGTTGATCCATGGATTAATCAGAGCAAACAGAACCAAACCTGAAGCAACTTGAAGGTCTCAAAGTCAAGATCTGCATGGCACCAATTATCAGCTTGGTAGTCAAGACAGTCTAATTGGAAATCAAGCTTCAGAACTCGAGCCATCTGCCGCTGAATGCAGCCTATGATGTTAAACCCACGTGAGCGTGAACCTTTAAGCTTTTTTGTGGCAGCAGGATTTTTTCTATTTTCTAAACTTTCCCTGCTTGCTACCATCTCATAAAGGACACAATCATAGGATTCAAGTTCTTTCTGAAGGGTTATAAAGTACCTGCATGTGGGATTTGACATTATTCAAAAACGTCTTAATAGAGAATGCCCAAAATATAATGTACTTTATTCCCTTGAAGATAATTTCTATGAGTGTCCTAAAAGAAATATAAGCACTTTCTTAGCACCGTTTGTTAAAGTATGAAGATAACAGTCAAAAATTTCAAAAGCAAAACCATTTCTAAAACTGTTCTATTTGCTAATAGATAATATAGCAGAGCATATCAAAGTCAAAAGAAGAAACTGAATGCCTAAGAATATCAAGTGGACATACTCTTTATCCGCGATGTGAATTGTGGAAACCAAATCAACCTACAACATCAAAAATCAAAAACCCATCGATTAAAACTTAAAAAAATACAATCCCCCAAGGAACAAAAAAGACCTGGCTATAGACTTAGCCAAAAACAGAGCTAATTACCTGAAGAAAAGGCCGCAAAAGAACCCAAGGGAACTTTTTTCTGTAGCTAACAACAGCAGTCTGCAATTTCCCACTGTCCCCATCAACACCACGTTTGAATCTCATAAAATCTGCAATTGAATGATTCTGTAAAAACTGCTCCGCCGAGCCATCTTCAAGCGACTGAGCTGAAGAGGAAGCAAGGACCTTCTTCAAAGGAGGTAAGTTGAAAGAGTTTGGGTATCTAAGGCTGCGTGTGGAGAAATTCAAAAGTCTGATTTTGGGAAATGAACAAGTCGAAGACGACGAATCAGAGTAGGCGTTGGAATTGGAAGAAAATGAGGATGTGGAAGAGAGTATCGAAAGTGAAGCCAAGGCCATACTTGTCTTGCCTTGAGAGAGAGAGAATTGGTTTGGGAATTTCCCTGGATAAATTGCGGCTTCTTCTACGACGAAGAATTTTGAGCAACCTTAGCCCCAGCTTAAGGCGCTGGTTCTGGTTATTTCGGTTAAGCCTGCCGGATGCAATTTTACAACCACTATTTTTCTTTCTTTCTTTTTATTTTTTATTTTTTTAATTTTTGGATTGTTTTTTCTATTTAATTTTGCAGATATTTTTCGCCTTCTTTTATTTCATGTCTTGGACTCGTGGCAAATAATTCATGTCTTGGACTCTTGGCAAATAATTCCATGCAAACTTTATTTGACTTGCACGCAAAGGTCGTTAATGCTTTGAAGATTTATGGAACTTTCAACTATTGGTAAGATAATTGTGATGAATCTTGGTCATCATTCACATGGACATATTTATTAACGCCAAAGTCCAAAATTTCTAGTGTTTCATAATTTATAGTCAATTTAATTGGTACCACCATTCATTAAAAATGATAAAAAATAAAAATTTAAAAACAAAGGAGAGAGAGAGAAAAAAAAAAAAAAAAACCCAAATAAAGATTGTTAACGGAGAAAAATATATATCCATTACATCAATAATAGAAAAGAAATCAAGATGTGATTGGTAATAACAATTAAATTAAATTACATACAAAGAATATCCAAAAATAGGTGTGCAAATTATCAAATCCATTGCAACTCAACTTCTGAATCTCTCCAGTAGTAATCCTTCATGAATTCATGTGAAGAAAAGAACCTATATGAATAAATAATCCCTTCTATTGAATTTTGATGAACTCCCTACCACACTGCCAAAGAATGAGGTCTCCCTTGCTTAAAATATGAAAGCTGAAAAACGTCTCATTGTGATAACAGCCGAAGCCCCATTTCCAAATCTTCTAGGGTAATAGTACGTAATTCATCCGTGTCTATACAGTCAAATGTGAGCCTAAGATCCAAATTCTCTCTGGCATTTACTAGCGTTGTATCCACTATACCTCCATTCATCTCCCTTCGCTGTATTTCTGTTGTTTCTCTTTCTATAAGTTTTGCAACAGCTTCTATACTGCAAGAAGCATGCAACTTAAATCCATACAACAAACTATCCTCGTCTTGATTATCCATCTTTATATGGAGAATTGTGGCTAGTTCTTCCGAACTGAAGTCATTGAAATGGAAAAACTTAGTCACCCGTCTGCAGAAACCTTCGTTGGATGCAATTACACGTTTCATTGGTTCGCTATATCCAGCAAAAATGACCACTACTTTTCCACTGTCCATCACAGACATGATCTCTTCTAGTGCTTCTAAACCATAGTCCTTATCATCTGCCTTCTGCATGGGTATTAGTCGATAAGCTTCATCAACAAATAAAATTCCTCCCTCTGCTTCTTTTATCTGTGCACAATATTATTGTTGATTAGAATCTTGAAGTAAGATAGTAATTACTCCACCAAGATAAATATAAATTAAAAAATTAAAAAATAGAAAGCTCAAGGCTGCACCTTCCTCCTAGTTTTTGGCCCAGTGTGCCCAACAAATTCCCCAACCAAATCAGTCCGCTGTACTTCTGTTACCCTGTCAGTGGGTAGAATTCCCACCATATGGAGTAATCGTCCAAATATTCGAGCTACCATGGTCTTTCCTGTTGAATAAAGTAACGATGAACTCAATTTTCTACTAACCAAACAAGATACAGATAGCTTCTCTTTAATCTCCCCTGTTTAATAGCTAAGTTACTATTATAGTTATCGAATGGAAGTTTCAAAAAACATAAAACAGAAAGAAATCCATAATTTTGCTACCATTAGAAAGGAACCAGTTAGTAAAACAATCAGAAAACCACTTGCCTGTTCCAGGATTTCCAAGGAATGCCATATGAGGTGGTCTTCTGGTGCCTACTTTCAGCCCCAGGGCCCTACGCCTCTCATCCAAAAGCATCCCCTTGGCCCATTTCCTTAGCTGTATCTTGAGCTCATTCAAACCCACTATATTAGATAATTCATTTTCAAGCTCATCCATCTTAGCTTGAGTTTCACTGCATGCTTCGATTGCTCTTCTCTTTCTATGCTCTTCGAGGGCCTTGTTTAATAGGTCACGCAACTTTGCACTTCCAGGACCATTTGAAAGATGATTTAGAGGAGTCATGCCCTCCTGCAATTTAACAGTTACACCAACTATTACAACTTATTTAAGGTAGTCTATCTGAGTTAATAAAAATATCCTAAAAAGAAGCAACCCACAGACATTGTCCTTAGCACTGCAATCAGCATTGTTATCAAGCAATGTTTTGACAGTTAAGCAATCTTCAGCGTGGAGTGAGTACCAAACAGCAAGATGTAATGGTGTCATCCCATTCTGCACAGATAGAAGCAAACAGTATGATTTAAACTGGCATATTCACACCCCTGTCAAAAAAACCTTAAATTTAATCCATGAAGGATACTTAAGTAGCAAAAGAGTACATTTGCTTTGGCTTCAACAAAAGCACCGTGTACAAGAAGTAACCGAGCAGCATCACTGCAACCATTCTTTGCTGCCATGTGCAGTGGAGTTTCTCCATACTGCCAAGCTCAACATTGACACCCAATAAGAAACAATCACAATAAAGTTAACAAGCAGGAGAATTCATAAAACATATAATGTAAATCCCTAGTGTTTCATATGATAATAATTATGAAGTGGAAATAATAAATGCAATACCAACCATGTTCTTGGCTTCCAATTCAACCTTCTCAGGCCCAGGCCAATCAAGAAGAAATTTAACTATCTCAGCCCTGTTGTAACCGGCAGATATGTGAAGTGGAGTTTGTACCATCTGTGTTTAAGGTAAGAGAGCAAATTCGATGAGTAAAAAAGTTGTAAGAATATGCACACTGGGACATGAAATGTCTTCATATTATAATAAAGTGGGGAGTACGTGCCATCATTCATTTCTAATTCATAAATAAATACTCTTCATTTATCTGCCATCCACTCCTCAGCTTGCACAAGTTTCTAAAATGCACCATATTTCTATAACTTAGTATTGAACCTCTCTCTTGTTTAGTAAACTCTAATCTTGCCGTCAAGAAATTGCATATCACGGGACCTCATCCTGAATTCAACCAGGCAGATCCTCCATAACTAAAGCGTAAAAATGTTAGATTAATAAAGATACAAAACCAATGCACGCAAATCTCTAATTAGGATATTGTTTTGTAGATGTTGGCTCCATCGCATCAAAAATAAATGATTCTCGCTTCCCCACTACATTTCATCAGACCACATCCTCACAGACCTCAACAAGTCAACATGAACAGTTCCAAGCGAGGTCATAGGTACAGATGAAATATGTGTTTTACTAAAGATCCAAATCAATGCCTTCGTGAGCTTTTCCTTTTCTTTAATATATATATATATGACTCAGCACATGCATCAAAATTCAACATAAGAAGAATGCGAACCCCAAACCCAGTTCATAAAGAAACACAATAACGCAAATGATAGAAAACCCACCAGAAAAAAAATATAAAATTGAGTCCCTCAACATAAGAAAAATGTGTTCTTGGGAAAACCAATTGAAACAATTCACAGATTGAGAAGTAGAAGTAGAAGAGAAAAAGAGATCCTTACAACAGGGTTTCTCTCATTGATAAGAGAGGGGTTATCCCGAAGTAGCTTCTGAAAGCCAAGAAGGTCACCGGACTGGGCGAAGCCATGGATGGTGGTTGGTTTGGCAGATCTTGAACGCTTATCTTGAGACTTCTGCATAATTGATGTGTCCGCTAAACAAGACGATATAATAAAAGAAAATGGAGAGAAAATAGGGGGGTTTTGGCGTGTGGTGGTTTGTGTTTGATAGGAATTTTGGCGCCGGAGTCTTTGGCGGTCAGCGTGAGAATTGACTCACCCCGCGTCCGACTCTTGCGTAGGAATCTGACGCTGCTGCTTTTCCTTCCTTTCTCTGTCCAAAACATAACACACACGCTTTTGCTCTTCTTTCTATTTTTATTTTTCCATTATTTTTCTATTTTCTTTGAGGACTATAATAATCTGCCCCTGCATTTCTGCAGCTGGCCGCCACTTGCTTCCACTTCCCATTTCACTTTCCAACCTCCTCACTTTTTTTTTTTTTAACTCTTTTTTAAAAAAAATAATAATATATGCTTCCTTTAAATTAAATTAATCACGTTCTGTTACTATTTGTAGCATTAACAAATAAATAATTGACCTTATCATTTCATTGTTTGCAGCATTAAAAGATTTAACATCTTTTGCTTGCAATGGAATTTTTATGGCCTCATATAAGCTATTTTTCCTGCTTTTTTTTCTTTTTTCTTTCTTTATTATAACCCTTCAAATATTTGTCTCAAAATAAGCCCAATTACCTTTCATGCCGCGCACAATACTAAAAACGGGTGAACAATATATCCTGTGCTATCTTGGCTTTGATATTGCTGATATATGTATGTAGACGCATGTGTCACAAATCTTACATGTTTTATAATTTTACCCAATACTTATTTCTTTTAAATATGCTTACCTTAAAAAAAAAAAAAAAAAAAACAAATGGTGACTAATCAATTTTCCTTTAGTTTTTCTTTTGCTTTTCCAACTTGTATTTTTTAAAAAAAATAAATAAAAAATTGGAACACTAAATAATTACGTAATACTTTGACACAAGTTGTGTTTCCACTGAAATCCCGTATCATGCCATGATGCTTGCGATGAAACCTCATTGGCTATCAGATTCTCATAATTTAATCACGGATTAATTAATTGTTTGGTGCAATAATATAAGCTGCCATTTTCCACCAGTACATCTGGATTTCAATACCTTGCATTGATTCAAACAACTCTGTCTTCCTCTGTCTCTCATTCACTTCACTCTTGTCTTTTTTTTTTTTTTTTTTTGGGTGAAATGTCACTTCTCTCTGTTACAACAAAAGAGGATAACACAGTCAACACAACAAAAATATGAATCGAACAAAACTATTAACATATAAAATATCAATAACAATAACAATAATTATGCTACTAATATTTAAAATTGTATATAGTGAAATTATAGGAAATATCATAACTTGGTTGTAGTGCATGATACCTTTTTAAAATTATAAATTTCTCATATTTACAAATCAAGTTTCTAATTATTAAAAAGCGACAACTTGTATTCTTATGGTATTGAAAAGAAATCGTTGCAAATTTGGAGACGACTTCCCTAAGTTTCAGTTGGACGGTTTCCTAACACCTAAAATTGTCCCATGCACATTCTTTTGCTCAATTAGTATGTCCAAAATACGAAGACACAGAAAGGAAAAAGTTATTAGACCCAAAGAGCATCGGGCTGCCTTCTAATTGGGCCTAAAGTAGAAAAAGGAGCCCAACAGGTAATCGTTGTTCGTTAGTCGTTGCTAATCAGTTCACTCAATCTAATCAGTGTTTAATGAGTAGAAGCGTCATCTATCCAATAATCCATCATCTTCTTCTTCTTCCTGATCTTTGTGGAACCAAAAACAAAATACAAAAACAAAAAAAGTGACTGATGCTGACACAGACCCATAAGCCACGTGTCAGTTATCAGCATGCAGATGAGGTTGCTTTAACGTGTGGTCATCACAGTCCTCCACCCACCTAGATCTCCTTCGAATCTCTTCCTCTCTCCTCTCCTCTTCCTGGATATTTTACAATAATCTTTTTCCTTTTTTTCACAAAAAAAAAAAAAAAAAAAAAAAAATCAAAGCCAAACAGGAAATGAAATTGCCCAACATACAATAAGTAACAGAAACCCCCCACGCTCCTGATATTTGGAACCACGTTGTTGATGAACTTTTGTCATCCAGTCTTCAATGGCCAAAGTTGCAAAGCTTCACATAGGCCCACAGGGTTTAGATAACCTTAACTTCAACGGCCACTTCAGGACCCGCCCGATACTCTTACTTGGTCCGGGCTACCGGCGGTACGGCCCAGGAGTACTCACCCGCCGTTATGGGTTTTGCTTAAGGTCTTTTAGAAGCGAGAATGGAGGGGAATTGGAAGAGAAAGAGATAGAATCTGCGAGAAAGTGTGGGGAATTGAAGAAGGAAAGTGGGTTTTGGAGTTGTTTGAAGTCTGCTGTTTTGGGAGGTGTTGGTTTGGCTTCCAGACGCGATGATGATTATAAAAAGGCTATAGTGAAACTGGAGGAGGTGTTCAACTCGGTGAGTTTTTCTTTTACTTGTATTTTCTACTAGTTAATTTTCATTTATGCGAGTTCGAATTATTCTTTTAATTGCTTTAATTGTTTTATGTTCTATTTGTTTCGTCGTCATGGTGAGCTTCACAGTAATTTAGTAGCTCAAAATGCAGGATAAGGAGCTGACCTTCTGCATCTTGAATTTTCCATTATTTTCTTCTTTTTTTTGTTTTGGCCCAATCTTGCAATTTTATGTTCTTTTTCTCCGTTATTGGGTCTATGTATAGGAAGATTATTTGTTTTTAAAAATATTTCATAGTTTAAATTTGTTTATTATTTATAAATTTCTTACGAGCAAGTTTAATTCCTGGCCAGAGCCAGTTAAAAGGATTTAAACTTTTAATTTTTTTATTCTTTTTAAAAAAGAAAAAAATGAAAAATTGAACGGATAATTCTCTAGTTTGTAAATCAATTAGAAATTATCCAAACGAAATTTTTTTCGACCCCAAAAAAAAAAAAAAAAAAAAAAATTGTTTGTACATTCCCAGACAAAACAAGCCCAAGGCCTTAAGAATTTTTTTTTTTTTTTTTCACCTTATTACAAAAATTTATCATGTAAAAAATATAATTCAAAACGAAAAGTTAAAATCTTTGTTTATAGTCTACAACTACATTGCATTAACCTATATGGATGTATTATATATGGGTATATAATCACTAAGGTTTGTTTTTCTATGGAGTATCAAACATTAAATTTAACCTGCCTCTCTCTCTAAAACAACTCAGATTGCCGTCCAAATTGGAAGATATATTGTGACCATGATGAGCACTGGAGTTGTACTGGCAATTGGTTTTCAGATGTCAGGTTGGCAAACATACAGGCTTAATTCGGTTTGTAAACATCTATATTGATGCTCAAAACAACGACACAAAATAATTTTCCGTAAATTTTTTTGAAGGTGGTGATAGCCAGATGCATACCTTAATTTGGTATAGCTGGCTTGGAGGGATTATAATTGGAACTATGATAGGTTCTAACATGGTTTTAGAGGAACATTGTCGAGCTGGTCCACGAAATGTTGTCATAACTGGAAGGTAATTTGTCTCACTTCCTATCGCAGCTTGATTAAAGATTCTTGTAGTTGAAGAATAACCGAGGGAAATGGCATATATTTGAAGCTTGCATATTTCTGTACTTCTTTATCTAATTTAATGTAGTTTGAAATTGAATTGTTTTTGAGTAGGCAGTCGAAACATATTAAATTAATGTTAGCTGCTTGTTTGATTGGTTTGTTCAGTACAAGGGGACTTGGAAAAGCTCTTGCTCGTGAATTTCTTCTTTCAGGAGATCGTGTGATTGTAGCTTCCCGAAGGTGGTATTTGGTAATTTTAACTGTATAGTTTATAAACCTTCTGTGTCTAGAAATTTATTATTTGTTAATGTTCCATCAGTGAAAAAATATTTTGTACATACTTATTGGCACTGAATCATGGAATGATTATGTGAAGGCAGCCCTGAGTCCGTAAATGAAACTGTCAGAGAGCTTGAGGAAAACCTAAAGGAGGGAAAAAGCACTGCGGGTGGCTCATCAAGTACAAATTTGGCACATGCAAAGGTGGTCGGAATAGCATGCGATGTTTGCGAACCTGGTGATGTGCAGAAATTAGCAAATTTTGCTGTCAATGAACTCGGTTCTATTGATATTTGGGTGAGTGTTTTAAATCTTTACTGTTGATGTCTGTCAGCTATCTGGTAGTTGCCCAGCGATCCCATTTGCATGCAGATTGAAATAGTCTTGCAGTTTTTAATCTTTTGTCATCAATCTGTAAACTATTGGACAGATAAATAATGCTGGCACAAATAAAGGATTTAGACCCTTGCTACAGTTTGATGATGAAGACATTAAACAGGTATGGTTCTTAATTTACTTGTGTGGTTGGATTTGGAATTGGAGTGGCTTTACTCAATCTCTCATTCTATGATTGGTTTATGTCAAGGGAGATAATCCATCCCGCATTTCTTTCTCTCGCTTTCTATCTGTCTCCCCTGTCTCTGTGGACCAAAACACATGTTCATCCACAGAGAAGGTTTTTGCTCGTGACCGAAGTGTGCATCTGATCTCATTTTGTTTTTCCTTCATGAAGTAGATCTGTATAATATCGTTGAAATGTTTGAACTGATCTAACTTCTACATTGTGGTTTTATGTTAGATTGTCTCAACGAACTTGGTGGGCTCTCTACTCTGTACTCGAGAAGCCATGCGTATAATGAGGAACCAAGCTAAAGGGGGGCACATATTTAATATGGATGGGGCAGGCTCTGGGGGATCCAGTACCCCTTTGACAGCTGTGTAAGTTTCATGTATTATTGGATGAAAATAGCTTTCAAATCTTGGAAGAGGATGAAAATTCATTATTCTCTTCCTTTAGCAACTGCTATGTTTGATGGTGACGATAATACTTATGTTGGTTTATCTACTTTACTATGTAGATATGGTTCAACAAAGTGTGGCCTTAGGCAGCTTCAGGCATCACTTTTGAAGGAGTGCAAGCGGTCCAAAGTAGGAGTCCATACAGCATCTCCAGGCATGGTTCTTACAGATCTGCTTCTAAGGTATGTATATGTTTAGGTGCATCCCTCTTGTTTGTAGTCATTTAATGTCTCTTATATAACTTTGTTAAATTTGATATCCTGGTGATAACACCCCACCTCAAGAAAATGTAGAACTAAAATAGGGATCTTAGTTTGAAGTTATAAAACACTGGTGTTTCTATTTAATGAGTTCTACCCTGCTTGACAATTTTGTTTTCCTGTTAAAATGATCCTCTGTTGTTATATGGCAATGCTAACTTTGATACTTTGTATGTGCCTTTTGCTTTCAGTGGCTCCACTATACAAAATAAACAAATGTTTAACATCATATGTGAGCTTCCGGAAACAGTTGCTAGAACTTTAGTCCCACGGATGCGGGTTGTAAAGGGGACAGGGAAGGCCATCAACTACTTGACCCCACCTAGGATCTTACTTGCATTAGTTACTGCTTGGCTGCGAAGAGGCCGCTGGTTTGATGACCAGGTAATTGAGATACTTATTTTCACGTAATGAGATATGTAAGTTATTTTAATGTCAAATTAATGCATTAAGCTAAGCAAAATTCTTCAGTAATGAAACTGTTATAATAATGGATCTCCATATTTCCAAAGAACCAAGAACTGATCTGGCATACATATTTTTGCAGGGTAAGGCATTATATGCAGCAGAGGCAGACCGGATTCGGAACTGGGCTGAAGACCGCACGCGTTTTTCATTCACTGACGCAACTGAGATGTACACGGAGAACACTTGGGTGTCTGTCTTCTCACTTTCAGTTGTTTGTGCCTTTATAATCCTTTCAAGCACAAATAGCAACTTCCCGGGCACTTGAGTTTTTCACCTGCAAATCTAATAAGCCATAAAGTAGTAGGAATACATTGTTCAAGTGCTCTTGGGCTTTTAGCAAAGAAGCAGCCTTTGGTGTCTTCAGGTGTAGCTTAGGAATTCATTTGTCCTTTTAGATTATGGGCCTATATACTTCACCTGCCCATTTACATTTATGCGTACACAAAGACAAAGACAATATTCAATTTGTTATTTGAGCTCCTTATAACATGTAAAAAAAAAAAAAAAACTTCATTAAATTTGTAATGAAATATAATCTCAGTAATCTTCTACCTGAAACAACACTTTTAACAAGTCAACAGCCAAATTATCTGTGTCCTACTAATGTGTCCTATTAGTAGCCATGACAAATAGCATTTTTTTGAAATCATATTTATATCTAACAAAACATGTCTTTATACATGTTTTGGACCATTATACGGCATGCAACCAAGGAGGAGGGTTGGATAGGGTTCGGTAAGTCCCTTTCGTTGAGAGGGATTTGTATTGAATCAAAATGGCAGGCTGACTCTGGTTGCCTCATCCTTTCACACCTAATCCATCCTCTAATCGCGCCGTCTGAGAATCACAGTTGTAGCCAGTTTTCTCTGCTTCCCTTTTTTTTTTTTTTTTTTTTTTGGGTTAATCTATGAAAACCCTTTGGAGTAAATGATGAACAATTATAATTATTTATTCAAATTGGCTTCCAAAATGCAAATCTTTGAGGCGGTTGAAAAATTATAGACTGCCATATAGTTATGATTTCGAAACAGTTAATCAATAATGAAATGCATAAGGGTGACGCAAAAAATAATTATTTTAAGGGTGAAGTTGAAAATGTATCTTCAGAATTGATTTTAACTGGACACCTGCTTTAATTTGGACAGTCAAATGTTGTGTGATAATATAGAATAACAAAGTAGAAGATAAGAAAGTCTAAATGATAGAATATATATATTTTTCAATAATTACAACTAACACACTTTTATATTATTTGGAACAAGAAGTATTGTATCACAAAGCTTATTATTTTACTATTTATTTTTATTTTTAACATACATAATATAGAGTCCATCGAAGGAAGAAAAAGCACCTGGCATTATTATTATTATTATTATTGGTATTGTTATTATTATTTATGGAAATGCAATGTTCTAATTAACTGTTTTACCCTTAGAAGGACAAAACTGGTGTATTAAGCTGTCTAGTGTAGGTTAGGAATTGTATTGTAATCCGATACAAAAAGTAACGTAGGTATGGGTATTCTGCTGAATATGGATTTTATACCAACCGAAAAAATGACACAAAACATTTTTGTAATCTGAATTACATAATCGGTGAGAGATGTGTGATCTGAACCTGTAATTTTGTTTCGGGTGGATGTGTATGGGACAGAAAAACACCTAACGGATTAAAAACATAAAAGCATGGAAAAACTGGAAAAATAATATATATCCATCTCAATTAACCGTTAAAAATAAGTTGTTTAATGTAATTTAACAAAAAACAAAAATAAAATAAAAAATAAAAAATGGGGTTATAGCTGTATTGAGCGGAATATTTGCCTTTATAGTCAGAGACGCGAATGTCATGGCACTAATTGTGAGAAAATACATTATTTAATAATACCATAGGTAGACCATCACCATGTGAGTTCTTGACCCTATTTCTCTTTTTCATTTTATTTTTTATTTTTTATTTTTTATTTTTTCTATTGATTGGACCCTCTCGTTCAAAAACCCCTTAAAAAAGCCAATGAAAATTTCTAATAAATTAATTAAATTTCTCACAAATGGCAATGAAAGAGTGGGACCCTAATTGCTTTTTAATCATCACATGGCCTGAGCCTCTGATGGAAACTGTGGTCTTCAAATACAGCACAACTGTTGTTCTTGGAATGATGATTTCTAATTTAAATTTTCCTTTTTTTCCAAAAACATAAGCAACAGAGAAAAACATATATGGAATATTGAAAGGCAAATTGGAGAGAGAATGTAGGATGAATTGTCAATTGAAATGTGTTTCTGGTCCCAAGTCTTTGCAATGTTGCTGCCTAACTTTTTTGAATATGTCTCCCCACCCAGACCACCTAAGCCATATTATTTAGTCTGTAGAATATCGATTTGCCGGCAGGTTGTTCTTCTTCTTTGCATACCAACCTTTTTTTTTTTTTTTTTTTTTGCTAATCATTTTTATCCATCAATATTTATATTTCTATATACAATAATATTAATCATTATTAGTGAGAAATTCAAATATTAAAATATTAATTACGTTTATTTGATGATGGCTTGTGCATATAGTTCTCTTATCAATACGTAAATATATATTCTTCAGTTTGCTATATTAAATTATTAAATCCAGCTCCTTCACAGCCTATATATATAAACAAGTCTTTGAGAATGACATTGATTGGGATCGATTCCTCTTTTTCCTTGAGAAATCTAAACTTGATTGGAATATTTTTCCTTTATCTACGTCAATGGATTAAGTAAATTTCAAATGAAAAAGGAGAAAATCTTGTCAATTAAAAGGAAACTTCCAAAAGTTTAGACAAATGGGAAAAAAAGAAAAGAAAAGATTTAGAGTAATACAAGGTCTGTAATTTGCTGTCCATTTGTCTATATATAGTTACAAAAAGTACTCAACGGGAAACAAAACGCCGGCAAATCCATTGAAGACCCTGATCATGTCCTTGACCAAGTTGTTAATCATATTTTTATAGACTCACCTGCAGTAGCCGCCTGCCTGCTTCCTTCGTGCTAGCCATGGATGATATTTTATTATATTTACACAGAAATTGAAGTTTAGTTCTCTATAAATAATTAAACCCAAAAAAATAAAAAAATAAAAACCAAAAAATCAATTAAATTGTAATTGCAATTGTACTATATACCTTCAGTTTTGAAATTTACAGCTGCGAGTGAAGAATGCAAGCAAAGCAGAAAATATATGGGAGATATATAGATAGGCTAGGGTGGGTATTATTTGACGCTGTGAAAATGAGTTGGTTTAACGGCTTTACGTTTGGTTAGGTTTTAAATTAATATTATTAATATTGCAAGTTGGGATTTTAAATTTTTTAGGAAACGCGTCAGTATCTTGGGGTGTGGTTGGCTTGGATGTTGGTGTCCAGCTGGGGTGTGGCTTTTACTTGGAGTAACAGCCAGTGCTACAAAATGGCCTTCAATTATAACATTTTAGATGAAATTAGGATCACCTAATTCTTGACTTCTTCCATTACTTAAATTTCTTATTATATATGTATTTATCCTTTAATTTCATCATATATGTTGTAAATTCCTATGTCTTTATGCCACATTTATGGGAAAAAAAAAAGATAGAAAAAGTTCAAGGGCCCAGAAACGGTGTAATGGGGGTGCATATTAAGGATTAATTAGGAGTTTAAGGTTCTGAACTAGCTAGTTATGGAATTATCATGCATGCACTGATAATGATATATGATGCACAAGCAAAGCAATGATACGATACTTTTCACTTTCATCATAATAGTTAATTATATTTTACAAATTACCTTATATTATTTCATTCAAAAAAAAAAAAAAAAAGGATTGGCCTGTACGTATATTTACGCTCCAACTAAAAAGAATCATGTACATTACCTAATATATGATGTTTGAATTTTCAATGATTTATTTAGTTGTCACATGTGTTTTCCGATGAGGTGTCCCTAAACTGGGTTAGATTTGAAGCCTTGCCTCAGATATATATACAATGGTGTATTGTATTATTACCAACAAAAAAAAAAAACAAAAAACAAAAAATCCTATATGGTATAAATACACTGCAGATATTTTGCTGACATAACACAAAATCCCACCTTTTGTTTTTAGTCAAACGCACATTCCATAAGCTAAAGTTTAAAACTGAGAAAAGAAACATTTCTTTTTGTCAAGTGAAATTAATAAGAAAGCTACAATTGTGACAAAGGAGGACTGCATTAATTAATTTTCTGCTCCTGTCCTGGCTCATATGCGTTTATTAGTTGTAAATATATCAACCTCTTTTTTTTTTTTTTTTTGTCTCATATTCCTTCTTGTTGTTTCTCTTTGGAAGTTTTCAGGCTAATTTGAAACTGTTTCTGTCCTAAAGTTAAGGCTCAGCAAAAACCCAAAGCGATTTCAATTCCAGAAAAGTGATTGGCTAAAACCTAAAAGAAGAGAATCAGTCCCACTGCCCTACACAGCACCATGGGAAATTCTTGACTAGTCCCTCTTGATAGAAACCACTCCTAGGCTTAAGCTAATTTGTCTGGAATCTTATACTCATCTCTTGCAAAAACATTTCGAATTTTAGAGCACCACTATCTCATTTTCTTTTAGGAAGTCCCCTATATATCACCAGTCCTCTGTCACATGCTATATATAAATATTAGATAAAGAAAATATCATATCCTCTTTTGCTTCCCCAATTCAGTAGGTAACTTTTTTTCATTGTATTAATTGCAACTACTTGGTATTTTTATGCACCACCTTAATACTATTCAGGTATAATTCGTACATGACATTATTCAGGTATAAATGCATGGATGAATGAGAGAATTATTTAATCTTTATGTACTTTAGGTGTAAGGTATCGAACTGCAACAACACCGTCATGGTCATTGTTAATAATATCAATTTGAACATAAAACATGAGCAACATTGCTAACCTTCCAAATGTATAGGTGTCATCATTAACTAGGACGAAAATTTCCATGCAAGTGATTGATTTTCTTTAGATGGTTGATATCCAAAAAGCTTTTAATATCTTGTCAAATTTTCACAAATTCAGATATTCTTCCAAAGTTAGCAGATTAAGGTACTATTTAGTAGTTACCACTGTCAATTAACAATGATTCAAATGTAAAACAAGTAAAAAAAAAAAAAAAAAGGAAAAAAAAAAGGGGGACAAATCAAGATCAACGAGCTTTGAAATCTTCCTATTGTTTAGGCTAATAAGGACTATTTAGTAATATAGTAACAAATAAAAAAGTATAATAAAGGATATTAAAAAATATTTGATGCTAAATAAGGATATTTATGATCACCGAATTCGGTAGATTTATCAAATGTGAACATATTTTAAATTTATATATATATATATATATATATATATATATGAATGAGAGACGGAGACCCACAAAAGAATATCGTAAAATGGGTGCAAGACTTGTACCAAATCAAATCAAAATAAGCAGCAGATGAGAGAAATGAGATGAGAGCGAGAAGAGCTGTCCTGTTTATCCAGACGAGTAAACGACGGAGAAACACGCGGGCCAATCGCGTGGGTCCTACCTACCCAAGCTAAAGGTCCGTTTGTCCTTGCTGGATATCCAACCCCATGTGAAATAAAAAAAAATAAAAAATAAAAATTAAAGCGAAAAACAATAACTTCATTTTTATTCCTTCAAACCAACCCAACCAAAACTAAAAAAACCAAAAAAAAGACGAAAAAGAACGCTCTCTTGCACTTGTCTACTCTCTCTCTCTCTCTCTCTCTCTCTCTCTCTCTCTCTCTGTCCTTCCCAAACACGCCCTCACTCTCTCTATCTGTCTCTTAAAACTGAAAGGCTAAAGACACACAAACAACTTCTGATAGAGAGAGATACAGGGAGATTGGGAAGCCAAGCCATTGTTTGGCTGGTTGATTCAAAATCTGTCATTTATTATTTTTTCTAAATAATTTCTTCTTATTATTACTATGTCCACTCCGACTCCGGGAGCTTCTCCGGCTCCCACTTCTCCGCCGGGGACCAACTCTACCTCTCCACCGCCGCCTACCCCCACCACGGCTCCACCACCCACCACGCCCTCGTCACCACCGCCTGCCACCCCCTCACCACCTCCGACCACCCCTTCCCCTCCACCGGCCACCCCTTCCCCGCCACCCACCACTCCCTCTCCCCCTGGGCCTGTGACCCCAACTCCTTCGCCTCCCGGTGAGAGTCCGCCTCCTACTTCCTCGGCTTCGCCGCCACCGCCGTCGACGCCAACGACGCCAAATACGCCTACGACGCCCAGCACTCCAGGGTCGTCCCCGAGTCCACCTAGCCGTCCGAACACGCCGGCGACTCCAAGTCATAGCCCGCCACCGCCGCCTTCAAGCGGGAAGAATGCTTCGCCGCCAGGAGGGTCGGGGCTGTCAACGGGTGTTGTTGTTGGAATAGCAGTAGGTGCAGTGGCAATTTTGGTGGTACTGAGTTTATTATGTCTATGCTGCACCAAGAAGAAGAGGAGAAGACGCGACGAGGAACACTACTATGTCCCTCCGCCACCTCCTGGGCCTAAAGGTAGTAGCTTTTTTCTTTCCCTGTTTGTGTGTCTCTCTCTTTTATTTTATTTTTTTATTCAATTTTTTTCGGGGAAAAAAATCGAGATCTTGCATGGCGGATTTTTTTTTTTAAGCATATTGTTGTTTGATTTTCGAAGTTCAGTTTTGAATTAGTTATCTCTGGGAGTCATGCGTAATTATCTTAGAAAATGAAAATATTTTTTGGGCTGGGGAATACTTTTAGATCTGGTAATTGCCTTCCGAAAAACGCTTTTGTCTGTTTCAAGGATGTAATTTTCTTTCTCTTTTTAACCCGGATATTTTCGATGACGGGCATTGTTGTATATTTGATTTTCCTTTTTTATACCTTTAAAAATTGATGAACGCTCTGGTATTTGTGTTTCCATGGCGTAGAATAAAGGTGTTGCAAAATGTGAATGTGGTTTGAATTGTCAAAGGTTATGCGTGTGTCATTTTGAATGGAGTACCATTTATTTAATTGATAATGGAGTTGGAGATTATTTCAACCATAAGTAGAATTTTGCTCTAAAATCTTTGAACTTTTATCATTCATTGTATTAGTAACATGCTCATTTTTTATTTGCATACCCGTCGTCTGTTGGACATTAAACTGGTCAAAATTCTTGTCTTGCTTCATATTTTTTGTTTTTTTAATTGTTTTTTTTTCTCCTTCTCGATTTATTGCATTTTATGTTCTCTTTGTGACTATGTTATCAATCTGACAAGAAAATACTCATTTTCTACTATGGTATTCTAGATGACAATTATGGTGGCCCACCACGACATTGGCAACATAATGCACCTCCACCTTCCGATCAAGTTGTGACTATGATGCCAAAGCCGTCTCCTCCACCAGCAGTTGCATCACGACCACCTCATTCTCCAGGATATAGTCCTAAACCGCCGCCACCACTGCCAACTTTCACAAGTAGTAGTGCAGGCTCTGGCTCCAACTATTCAGGATCTGACAATCCACTTCCACCACCACCTCCTCCACCAGGCTATGCTTTGGGTTTCTCTAAGAGCACATTTTCATATGAGGAGTTGGCATTGGCAACAGATGGCTTCTCAGATGCTAATCTGCTCGGACAAGGTGGATTTGGGTATGTGCACAAAGGAGTCCTTCCAAATGGGAAGGAGGTAGCAGTGAAACATCTGAAAGCTGGAAGCGGTCAAGGGGAGCGTGAATTCCAGGCAGAAGTGGAGATAATTAGCAGAGTTCATCACAAGCATCTAGTTTCACTTGTTGGATATTGCATGGCGGGAGCCCAGAGAATGCTTGTTTATGAATTTGTTCCAAATAATACGTTGGAGTTCCACCTGCATGGTATGTGTTTTTTTAGCTCTTTTTGTTTTTCTTATTCAATCATCATGCTGAAAAATAATGCGTTGCTCCTGAAATTTGCTAGTAAATTATTGCCATAATATCAATGTAATCTGGTTCCGAGTTGCACTTGGATAATGACTTTATGATCAGCAGATTTGCATTGTTATTCAAATTCTAGGTTTAAGGATCTGACTGATAATTGTCTTGCAGGAAAAGGGCGACCAACCATGGACTGGTCTACCAGACTGAAAATTGCTTTAGGATCTGCAAAAGGACTTGCATATCTGCACGAGGATTGTAAGTGCTTTCTCATTCTCTGTATGTGTGCTGCTGCATGAGCATGGAATAACATGTATTCGTTGCTTTCGTATAAAAAGAGGATTAGTTATGTAGTTATTTATGTAGGATTTTTCATGCAATTTTTTTACATTATACTTGTATATGCACAGGTCATCCTAAAATCATTCATCGTGATATCAAAGCAGCTAATATTCTTTTGGATTTCAAGTTTGAAGCAAAGGTAATAACTTTGCCAGCTTGAGATAACATTTATAATTGTTGATATACAAGTATTTTAGTTGGCTAGAATGGAAATGTGACCTGATGCAACTGAACCGTCCAGGAAAAATTCTACCATTTTCTGAGAGATAGTGGTCTTATTTGAGTTCAATCTACCAGTGTTGTTTTAATTTTATAGGGTGTGCTCTTAAACAGTTGAGTGTTTGCATTGTAATTGCCTTTTCTAATTTTAATGACCTATTCAGGTGGCGGATTTTGGACTTGCAAAGTTTTCTTCTGACTTCAATACCCATGTCTCCACCCGGGTGATGGGAACATTTGGGTGAGACTCCCTCTTTTTTGATGTGCATTAGTCAATTTCTTTAATAGTTGAACTGGAATTTGGTTTAGTTCTTCTTTTGATTTAGCTTATTGTAAACTGAAAAGCTTTCTGTGAATCATGATATGTGCCCTGCAGGTATTTGGCTCCAGAATATGCTTCAAGTGGGAAACTCACAGAAAAATCAGATGTTTTCTCCTTTGGAGTCATGCTGTTGGAGTTGATTACTGGACGCCGACCTGTTGATGCTTCCCACACTTTTATGGAGGATAGTTTGGTAGACTGGGTAAGTTATTTATTATACTGGGGGTTTTGCTTGGCTATTGGAGAAATGGGACTTTGCTTATTTATTATTCTGGTTAAGTTTTTGAGTTCTCTTATACTGAAGTAAATTGTGTGTTGGAATTGCAGGCAAGGCCTTTGCTTAATCGTGCTTTGGAAGACAGAAACTTTGATGCTTTGGTTGATCCTAAGCTGCAAAACAATTATGACCCCAATGAAATGGCTCGCATGGTCGCTTGTGCTGCAGCTTGTGTGCGTCATTCTGCGCGGCGTCGACCACGTACAAGCCAGGTAAATTGACATGATTTGCAAATATTTAGTATTTATATGGGATACTTATGGGATAGTTTGAATTATTGTATAATCTTTTTAAATGTTAAATTTAACATTTGCCTGTGACATGAAACAACAAGCAGATTGTCCGTGCATTGGAGGGAGATGTATCTCTTTCTGATCTTAACGAAGGAATCAGGCCGGGACAGAGCAACCTGTACAGTTCGTATGGAAGCTCAGACTACGATACTAGCCAATACAACGAGGACATGAAAAAATTCAGGAAGATGGCATTAGGAAGCCAAGAATACGGTGCCAGCAGCGAGTACAGTGGACCGACCAGTGAATACGGTCTATACCCATCTGGCTCAAGTAGCGAAGGCCAGACCACTCGAGAAATGGAAATGGGAAAGCCGAAGAAAAACAGTCAAGGTTTCAGCGGTACCTCTTAACACACAGCTAATGGCCAACTTATCTGTAAAAAGTTTCCATTCATACATTCTATTCCAAGTCACATTGATTGCAAAAGTTTCATATTTTGCATGAGTTAACTTAAATATTTTATTTTTTTCTTCTTTTTCTTTTTGGGTATTGGAATTATCGGTTTTTATTTTTTTGGGGTTTTACATTGTATCTATTAGTGCCTTATACAATACTGGTTCACAAGGAAAGCTTGTTCCATTCTTTTTCATGTGCTGCTTCAATGACTTTTTTCCCCTTCTTGTTTATAAATCCATTGGTGGCTTCTTCTGTTTTATTATTGTTATCATTGGTGTTTTATTGACTTCGTAGACAAAATGGGTTTCTAATAGAATCTTCATCCGATAAAGGAGCAAAGAGGGCGAATCTTCATTATTACGTTGCTCTCCACTCCCATTTTAACGGGGAAACAGCGCGTACGACGCAAAATGTGTATAAAATGAATTTTCTAACAAATGAAACGGAGTTTTTGTTCCCTTCTATTCATTACGAAAGCGATTTAAATGCTCACCTTACTGTCCCTACGCAATGCTTTTTCAATTCCTACCAACAACTAGTGGGCCTGGTGGATGTTGCAGCCACGTCTATGGCTACACAACTCATGCCAATTACCAAACAAAGGCCAAAAAAAATTTAAAAAAAAAAAAAAAGAAAAAAAAAAAAGAACATACCGAGTTAATTGTCAAACTCTACGAATTGCTGAAAAGTCATAAAGTGGGGCCCATTTTTCTGATGAATGGGGAAAGCTGGGAACCAGCTCACGTTTCTTGGCCGTGTGGACGTGGAGAAAAAAAAACATCAGGCACATGCTTCCCTCGTTGTCAAAGTCTGTTGTTGTACTGTTCACTGTGTCAGTTTCTGTGCATAGATATATTTCGACAGTAGGCCCAATAAACCCACAAGTTGGTCTTCTTGGGTTTAAATCTTCAAGCCCATTGGCCCAATTGAGCTTTAGAAGCTTTTTCTAATAATTTCATTAAAAAAAGAAGTTATTTACACGAAATTGACTTCTAATACAAGTAGAAGACCAAAAAAATACGAGTAGAATACGTTGAGTGTTGTGCACATGTTTCCAACCCCGCCAAGCGCAGCTTCCGATGAGATGATTCGCGGTTTCTGTTTTTGTTAGTTATCCTACTATTACTGCGTGGCATTTTCTTATTGTTATTCAAATAATTAATCCATAAAATAAATAATAAATAATAAATAATAAAAAAAAAGGAAAAAAAGAGGATCTTCTCTTTGCATATTCGATAATTGGAAGAAAGAGAAAGAAGAATAAAATATTTGAAGGAATCGCAGGGATTACAACAAAGACTTTGTTCGAAGCCCTAATTCAGTTGCTGTTGTTGTTGATTGTTGTTAAATATGGCTTCTCGTAGACGTATGCTTCTCAAGGTCATCATTCTTGGTGATAGCGGGTCAGTTTTTCTTTGTCTTTTCGTCTTTGCCTTCTGCTGTTTGTTTCCCGTGAAAGAGAATGGAATATTGAAAAAGCCTTTTTTTTGGTTTGTTATTTATTTTTTTTGGCTATCAAGTAAGAAAACACACCGAATATATAAAATCTCTGTGGTTTGGAGCTAATTCTGCAATTGGGGCATGGTTTTTTTCTTGCGGACTAACAAGGAAATTAATGTTTGCATCTAATTTGTATGCTGTTTTCTTTATGAATAATTAGATAAATCCAACCAAATTTTAGATAGGGATAGATGTGAAAGCGTTTATTTTTACTCTGATCCTAAAAGAGAAGCGCAAAATAAAAAAACTAAATCTGTTAATGTAATTCAGTTCCTACATTTTCTGCGAAATCATAAATGGTGGTCATTATTATTTGTATATTGGGTTTCGAAGGATTGATCTTTTTCTCCCTCTAATCATATCAGAGAGTTTTTCTTGAGTAATGCTAAGTTTATTAATTTTTCGTATGTTTGACGATCTCTGGCAGGGTTGGGAAGACTTCTCTGATGAATCAGTATCCTGTAAACTGGGACAACATATATCACATATGTTCTATCAAAACAAACAGTTGCACACACCGCATATAGGGACATTATACATTTTTATTTATTGCAATTTATACAATATGTTTAGCCTTTGACTCAAACATATAGATATGTGAATCGGAAGTTTAGTAATCAGTACAAAGCAACCATTGGAGCTGATTTCTTGACAAAAGAAGTTCAGTTTGAAGATAGGCAATTCACATTGCAGGTGAGCTGTGCCTTTTATTTCTTATATCTGAATTGGGCTATACTTTCAATCCCTAGTATGTAGCTTTCATCGTGCCCATTGGTTGCGCTACAAGTTCATAACTGCAATAACCATATACTTTCTTATAAAACTTTCAATAAAAAAGCACAGAAAGTTTGTCATCATAGTGCATTGTTGAGAGGAACTGCTAGCTTCCGGATTTAGCATTTGATTGTTTGTCTCTGACATAGATAAGGAATATAAAAGAAACCATTCACAGCTAATATTACATTCCTTTTATTTTCATTTGGGGCTTCCTGATGTTTCATTGCTGTGTACATTTTCAGATATGGGATACAGCAGGGCAAGAAAGATTTCAAAGCCTTGGTGTTGCATTCTACCGTGGTGCGGATTGTTGTGTTCTTGTGTATGATGTGAATGTCATGAAATCATTTGAAAATCTTAATAACTGGAGAGAGGAGTTTCTGATTCAGGTAAGGATTGAGTGTTATTAGCATTTGGCCAAATCATTCTGAGTCCCATCAAATATCCTGAAAAAACCGTTCACTGAATGTTTCATGATTGGATTCACTCTACAGGCAAGTCCTTCTGATCCTGAAAACTTTCCATTTGTTGTACTGGGGAACAAGGTAGATGTTGATGGTGGCAATAGTCGGGTGGTAAGATGTTTTTTTTTTTTTTCCTCTTCTTGTTTAATGTTTTTAGGATGAATATTTATTTGAAGAAAAAGAATCTGGAAATATACAATTTATCTAAGGTTTATGAATCTGGATTGCTTGATTTTGAGAATACTAGATTATATGGAATTTTTACTTGTGGTTGTTATGTGTTAGATAGAAGATTAGATTCTTGATCTGGTCCCTTCGGGTTCATTCTAATTTGGGCATACACTACTTTTGGTCAAATTCTTGTCCTTACTTGCAGGTGTCCGAGAAGAAGGCAAAAGCATGGTGTGCCTCCAAGGGTAATATCCCTTACTTCGAGACTTCAGCAAAGGAAGGTTTCAATGTTGAAGCTGCTTTTCAATGTATAGCAACAAATGCTCTAAAAAATGAACCTGAAGAGGAAAGGTTAGCGATACGAATATTGTTTTCAAATGTTTGGCTCTTTTAGATTCTATTGCCTGCAAGTTTTGCTCTTGGAAAGCATGTATGCTATTAGGTGATAGGTATTATGAACTTTGTGATTGATGAGCAATTTTGGTCCACTCCATTATGACTATTAAATGATTAGGTGATGTGCTTCATTCAAATACTCCATTATAAGGATTACAGTTTGACTTCTGAGCCCAAAGAGTAGGAAATAACAGAATTTCAAAACGTTTTTGCGTCTGCTTTTTTGTTATAATCCATGCTAAGATTCTGAGTCTTTTGACTGTTTGACTATTTACATTTTTGCTTTCTTTCTCTTAATGTAGTTACCTTCCTGACACCATTGACGTAGCTGGTGGACAGCAACAAAGATCGGCGGGCTGTGAATGTTAGAAGAGCTCTTGAATGGGTTTTTATCGTTTAGGTGGAGCATTTGACAACTGCAGTTCACTTTTGCGTTAAGCGTGGATTAAAAATTAGAAAGGGGAAAAAAAAAAAAAAGAAAAAGAAAAGAAAAGAGACGAAAATGCTTTATTTATTATTTATTATTGTTTTATTTTCCTTTGCTCCTTATTTATTGTGTTTAACTAGCATTATGTTTTTTTTTTTTTAAAAAAAAGGAAAAAGAAAGAAAAATGTTTAATAGCAATATTTTTCAGCCTTTCATGCAAGGGAACCTAAACATAAGCCACAGATCCTCAATAGTTGAAATCAAATCATCTACGACAATTTTATTTTCATGGCACTATTTCTTCGTATTTGACAGCACTAAAGAAATATGAAAAATACAAATTATATCAACTGATAGATTTTTATTATAAAAGTTGATGAAATTTAACGATGTTAGCATCATTACCATGTTTATCATTTATCGCCATCGAAAGGGGGGAAAAAAAAAATCAACTTAATATTTGCAATTTAAGAGGAATTTTATCTTATTGTTATCGTTATTTGTTACTCGCCGTTTGTCCAGAAATGTTTACACCCAAAATATTAGTGCAATTAAATCATCCAAAACAAGTATATGATACTATTCTACTTTTTTGGGTTATGATACAAAATTTTGCTCTTATGATATTTTGATTTCTGTGAATTAGTGAAACGACATTACATTACAAAAAATTCTTTAGGAGTTTAATGAGACTGACTACGAAGTAAAGAAAACCAGGCCTTCCCAGAAAATAAGAAAAGAAAATAGAGCTACTGGAAAATTAATTCCGGACTACATATTAGAAAACCGGCTAGAGCCAGATCCTTTCCTCCGCCGTCGTCGCTTTTGTCTGATACGCCAGAAGCTCAAGAATACAAGAAGACCTATTGAACAGCAAACAAAATAGTAATGAGAATCCAAACTATATACTTTCTTACAAAAATGAAAATATGGAGTCACTTTTCACCAACCAATTACGGCAATTATTGAAGGAACAAGCCAATGGCTGCCAACCAGCAACGGCATATCAGGCTGCAAGGATTACGAGAAACTCTAAGCATAACAGACTCTGTGATACTACAAAGAATTGAAAAAAAAGATGGCACTTCCCAATACACACACACACACATACATATTACAAAAGAGTAAATCTATAAGAATACTGAACCGAATATTTCATTTTCTTACCTCATCCCTATAGAATAGACCCAAGTATCTGTTTACCAAAAATTCATCCTTATTTTTCTTAAACATTGTTGAGCGCCTTGATTTGGAAACATCGACTGTAGAATTTAAACCTCTGCCCAAGTCAATCACAGGATAGCCTGGCAGTTTTCTGTTTCTTCCTCTAACCTGTATATGGTAGCCTTTAGAACCCCACATCTCAAATTTGGAGTCACTCCTGCAGATTAGTTCCTTCCCCAAGACAGAAGAATATGAAGAGAAATTCACATCCGTTCTGCGAGATGGTAATTGGCTGTCTTCCACGTATAAGGGCGAATCTTGTTTAGCTGAGTTAGCAAAAAGGACAGGATCCCTGATGTTCCCACTGGTGAAATCCAATATTTTCCTCAGGAGCCAATAACAATGTGTTACCATATGACTACTGTCCAAACAGTTGGAGTCTCCATAGACTGCAACACGACCTTCACCTACCTCTGTGAGTCCAAGAATTGGAGAGTCAGCCTGCAGTCATCATAGACACCATAGTCAAAATTGTATAATCCCTACCGATAAATTACTGGGGAAAAAAGGGACATAAATGAAGATGAAATCAGTTTTTAATTCAAAGGTTAGCAGGAATTATTGTTGCATATGTCAAGATTGATTGCATGTTCTCTCTCTCTCTCTCTAAGTCATGGGCACACTCCTTATTTGAGTGGCATGAGCATGCTGCTCCAGCTTTACTTGCCTAAACACTTTCATGCTACTTCATCAAATATATAATTATCATTTGAACTCTTAAGAACCAAGTTTTATGAACTGCTAAAATAACTTAAATGTACTAAGACTTTTCACAACTTCAGAAATGAAATACATCTTAAATCACTTCAAACACCCCTGCTCTTCATGATGAGCAATGAAAGATAGTATAAATTTGTGCTTGTATATGGAATAGTGTTTTCACTAACCACAGTCATTTCAGGAGTCCGCAGTACATTCTGAGTCGCACCACTCTCTGAGCTATCCAAGAAAGGAAATCTGTGCACATAACCACCTCTTGGAAACCTCACAATATCTGTTCCAGATGCATATCTGCTCTGCTCACCATCCATGGAATAATCACCATTCAAAATCTTGTCTCCAAAGGCAATCCCAAATGGGGCCAAAAGGTCATTCAGTGCTGGAATATTTGCACCTCCGGTAACCGGTGTCCACCAGCTCCGTGTGTTATCATCAAAGAATCTCATCTTCACCATCGTGTCCACATTATACCACTCACCAAATACAGCCACTCCTAATCCAGTATTAATAACATCATCTCTCAGCTTATCAATTTCCTCTTGGAAGTACTCATCCTCAAGATCTACAAGCAGAAGTGTCCCATACTGGCTGGCATCAAAACATGTAAGAGGAGAACCAAGTGTTTCAACATAGTAACCGGTATCTCGTAACATGTTGAACATAATGTGGAAATTTGTATGCAGGTGGTCTCCATGCCAATCTAGAATGTCATTACGGACATCCAGTGAATCTCTTGGAATATAACCAGGAGGATATTTGATACTGTGAAACTGATCCCACAATACTCGTTTTGGTCTTGGTGGAGTTGGAACAACTTTTAACTTAAGCTGAAGCACACAGGTGCTGATTCTATTTTCCATCTCTCCCTGAGATGGAGGACTATACACCCTAAGAGTCACATTACCCTCAATATCTCCGGAAAATTGAGCTCCTTCTTCCTTAATTTGCATGTGAAGGGCTAAATAGCCAGTCCAAGGCCAAATAACTTCTGAATAAGTAAAATGAATGCTTAGAAGATTCCCTTCTTCATCAGAAGGATGCCATGTTGGAGGACTTTCAACATAGCCAATTACACCCATTCCATTCAGTATTGTAGCATTAAAGATAACGGGCATGGCACCTGCATAAAGGGATTGACGGCAAAAGGGCCAAGAATAAGGGCAATCGGTATAATCAAGAACACTTGGAAAGATGCTTGCACGTGGGTGGTAGCTCTTAAGGATTTCATATGATTCTAACCTGACAAAGAAGTAAAAAATTAGGACTAACCCAACAAATAGTAGAGATACTAACTATAGCACATAAGTTGCTATAATAATTACCATATTAAGAACATAAAAATCTTCCTAAAAACAAACAGAACTTACAGATTAACTCTGCCTGCACCCTGTTCATACATATTAGGACCAGAAAGCTTTGCAGCTCCCTCAACGAGTGCTTGTTTCATGCTTGCAGGATTTAAAATGTCCTTCCGACTGCTTTCAGGGATGACACTAACGAGTAGACATACCATACCAGCAACCACTGGACTTGCCACACTAGTGCCAGATAAGCTTTTGCAACCTGTACTGATCTTAGATCCCATTATGTCCCGCCCATATGCAACAACATCAGGCTTCACCCGACCGTAACTGTGCAAAGAAAGCCCATATGAATTCCATACTATCTCAGGTAAAAAATAAAAAAGAGTATATTCTGTAACAGCTCTCATAAGAAAAACAAAATGAACTGTTGTGTAACGCAGAAAGACAAAGATATGAACATATAATACAGTAAACAAACTTAACCTGTATGAGTGAGGAAAAAAAAAAAATAAAAAAAGAAGAAAGACAAGAAATTACCCATGAGGAATCTCCCAAGTACTCATGCCTCGTGAGGAAAAAGAAGCAATATGATCACTGTAGTCAATGCCACCAACACCAATAATGTCACTCTGGTCTGCTGGATTATTGAGAGTTCCATAAAGGGGTCCGTCATTTCCAATTGCTGAAACCATAATTATATTGTTTGCAGTTATTTCCCAAACCTGGTGAAAAAGCAAGCAACCTTGAGTTACATATCATAATATTTTTATCATATAAAAAAGAGAAACTTCATTCACCTTTCTTAACCAAGGAAAACATTTCATCCACATTTCGACTTCTATATATTTATATATGGGGAGCTTTACCTTCTCAACAAAGGGAAGATCCAAATAATCAGGTCCACCAATGCTCAAATTTAACACATCCATATCGGTTGCAATGGCGTAGTTGAACGCATCAAGGAACCAAGATGTGTATGATACCTGCAATAGGCTGAACACAAACTTCTTATAATCTTACCAGATTTTATTGACTAAATCTAATGTCATTGAAGAAAGAAGAAATTACTGTATATTAGCTGCAGAATACAAATATCTCTAGAGTTTGTTATTTAAAGTCTTTGCTCCGAGGTTAAAAAGTTATAACTGGTATCAATGAAGTACCAAAAATACTGAAAAATTGCAAAGAAAATTTTGCATTTGCAAATCATAGAATTGCTATGAGACAACTATAGTGACCATCTTTAGTCTTCAAACTTCAAATTAAAATGTAGAAACAACTTCTTTTCACTTTTTAGCGTACAGAATACAGCATATATGTTGTTATATTACCAAAGTTACATTCTACTGATGTCCAATGTTCATTACCTGTAAGTCCGTAAACACTCGAAAAGCATAAATCTCTGTGTCGGGGGCAAAACCAAGACATTCTGCATCTACACCAGCAATAACCCCAGCAACAAATGTCCCGTGTCCAAGATTGTCATTTAGTGTATCCTCATTGGTCCAGTTGGTCCTCTCCTATACATTGTTCAAACCATAATTTGTTGAAATGAAATAATGACTACAAACTCTAAATACGGAAACACAAGGACAAAAGATACTCCCTCTGCCTCTGTTAAGTTAATAATTCTACTTTTGTTGGTCCCATATATTAGTATATTTTTAAAATGTTAAGCCTTACCTTTCAATATTTTTTTGTAGTACAATTTATTGAAGCACAAAATAAAAGAAGGTTAAAAAATTATGAAAAGCCATAATAAAGTATTAGTTTTCAGTACATTGATTCAAAGTTCAAAAAAATTGTCTACTTGTTAGTAATGGATGAAGAGACTAATACCTTGATATTACGAAAATGCGGGTGACCAGCTCGGATTCCAGTGTCAAATATGGCCATTTTGACTTTTGATCCAGTATAACCTTTTCCCCAAAGAGCCTCCGCTCCAAATAATGAAGTGACTTGAGATCTCTGCACGAATTGTTACAACAAGTGAACCAATTTGCAGAAAAAAACTAATTGCATGGTTGAGAAAAACAAAGAGATATTCACAAAGTAGAAAATATGTAGAAATTAGTTTCTCAAAAACTAATTTCCAAGAACCGGTCCTTCGTAATATATCAAAAACAACATTCCTCTATCATTCTTCAAAATGTTCAGCAATTACAAGAATTTCAACAGAATACAAGCCTTATGCCATATTCCAATTCCTTTGATTTTCTTCGATTGCCAAACAGACAAAATCCAAAAACAAACAACAGAAAGCAAAAGAATAAAAGAAGCCGTACGTGTGACAAGAGTTGCCTTCTCCAACTAATCGTAGAATTAGCAATCGCAGTGTAATACTGAACATCGCCATCGCCATCGCCATCGCCGAAAGACATTGAGGTGAAAATCTTACCAGGCCGCTTCTCGCCATCGACAAAAGCCCCAACTCTATCCCTTTCGGTCGTCTTCTCGTTTAGCAAATCCCTCCTGTAAGCCACATCCAAATTCACATCTTTGACGAGCTCCAAACTCCCAATCCCTCGAATCACCGTTTCTCTGGCGCCGTCGTCGATCCAAACCAATCCGAAATCAGTCGGATAGTTGGCGGCCGGGTTGCGCCGCTCGATCCATCCCCATCCACCCGAGCGGAAACCTAGCTCCAAATACTCACGGTGAGCTTGCGCGGTCTGGTAGTTGACGAAGCGAACGATGTAGTTGCTGCGGCTGATTTGGTTTGGAAGAGAAGAGTTGAAGGTGGTCGGGGATTGGGTAGAGGGAGGAGGAATTCGATGAAGAAGAGCGAAGGAGATGAAGATGGAGATGAGACAGAGTGAGAAGGTGGAGATGGGATGAGAAACAGAGGTTGTATTCATGGCGGTGCTGTTGATGAGAAGGAGAAGAAGAAGAAGTAAAAGGATATTGTTGTCATTTGGCGGGAAATAGAAAGTGGGAATCAGAGAGACATCGAGAGAGAGAGAGAGAGAGAGAGAGAGATGAGAGTTTTGAGTTTGAGACTATTGAGGTGAATGAGAATCTAGTCAGGTTAATGCACTGTTTTCAAGTTATATATAACCTTGATTCCTGCTAACCTTTCTTCTCTGTAACATTTTATTTTGTTTTTATAAATCTAGAAACCAGTTCACTCACACTCACACTCACACTCACACGGTCACACCCACACCCAAATATGGCACCGTCAATTTGCCATGCCTGCATTCATAGACATGAATTCAACAAGTTATTAGCAATTCATTTGGACATGGTAAGCGTGAGACAATGAAGACTAATTAAAGTTTCTGAATTTTTATTTCAGTTCAAACAAAATATTCACATTTTCTTTTAATAAGACAGCACAAATAAATTAATATGACGAATCTTCGTTCACTTAAAAAAAAAAAAAAAAAAAAAAATTGTTTTTGCTTTTTTTTTAAGTATATAGTTAACATACATCTTTATACGACGTCGTTTAAATGAGGCTTCTTACTACTGCATCAATAACTCTGCCCCGTACGGGTTAGAACCAAGTTCAAAGGAGATGACTGTGTGTCAGTGATGATGGCGCGAGGGCTAATCCCAAATGGGTTCATCCCCAGATTACCACTACCGATATCCAAAATCTCATTCGTGTCACCTAGCCATCGTGGTCGGCGTCTTCGTCTCTCTGTTCCTTCCCCTCGTCTCTTCTGCAACTGTGCTTCTTCTACTCATCACACTGTCGACATGAAAACTTATAACGAAGCTTTCTCCAACCGAATGGCCATGGCCGGCCTCAAACCTCATCACCGTATTGGTTTGTGCTCTTTTTCTTGGTATTTATATTAATTGAGCTGATTTTTTACCTTTTTTTTTTTTTTTTCTTCTTTTCAGATGGATGGGCATCACTTTGCTAATTTAGTCTCCTAAGCTTGTTCTTTTTTTTTTTTTTTTTGGGGAAAGATAAAGAAGTTTTATTCATTCATTTAATTAAAAAAATGTTAGATTTTTTGTTATTCTTGTGTTCTGTTTTCTCAGCCAAGTTAGTTCCACTGAATTCATGTGAAAGCGTTGAAATCATTATAGTGTTATAATGATTTCTTGATTAATACTGCGTGGAGAACTGTAAGCCCAGTTGTATGTTGATGCTTGTTTGTTTACTTTGTTGTTTATAGCAATGGGAGTCTCTGGAGGACCTGACAGTATGGCACTGTGTGTTTTAACTGCCCATTGGAAAACCCAAGGCCTCAACGCAAGCTACGGTAATGGCGAATTTATTGAAGGGCTCTTGGCTATAATAGTTGATCACGGGCTACGTGCTGAGAGCCAAGAGGAGGCCAACACAGTTTCTAATCGGCTCTCCAAAATGGGTACACTACATTTGTTTGCATACATGTTCTTTTGGTGTTTGCTTTTTGACTTGGTTGATAATTTAAAGTTTACTCATAGTGGATTGCTAACATAAATTTTGTGTAGGAATCAGATGTGAGATTGCCGATTGTGATTGGCCGGATGGTCGACCTAAACAAGGTCACTTGCAGGAAGCTGCTCGTGAAATGAGGTGAGGTGACAGACAATTCCTATTTACCAAAAGTTACTTGGATTTATTATTTGTGGGGGTTATCTTGAAACAGGGATTAAACTCATGTATTAATTTGGTAAGAATGGTCAATTATCTCTTATAAACTGTATTTGATCTTTAGGTATCAGAAATTTCAGAAAGTTTGCAGCCAGAACCAGATTGGTGTATTACTTATTGCACATCACGCTGATGATCAGGTTTGTTCAGCCTATTCTACCAGAGTGAGTGCACATGTGTGTGTCTGTGTCTGTCTCTGGTTAGGGGATTCCAGAAACAGGTCAGCTTGCTTGCAGGCATAAACATTAAACATTTTTGTCTTCTAAATGCTAGTTCAGTATTTTTAATGTTAAATTGAAAATTGAAAGTATGGATTACGTTGAGTGACTATGAAACTGCTCCCTTCTCTGGATTGATTTTTCAACTTTGAAGGGTTGTACGGATGCTAGACATATAGTGATTGCTGAGACACATTGCAGGCTGAGCTATTTGTTCTAAGATTATCGCGCAATAGTGGTGTGCTTGGACTCGCTGGAATGCCATTCACATCTCAAATTTTCTCCTCATATACCCATTCCTATGATGAAGTTTCGAAAAACGATGGTATCCTTCTTGTGCGGCCACTTCTAGATTTTTATAAAGAAGATATGTATAAGGTTAGCATGATAGAATTGTCCATGTACTTTCTTTTATTTTCCAAACGCACATTTTATTTTGTCTTTGCAATCATCATGATATTTTATTTTTTTCTTATTATCTTTTTGTAGATATGTCAAGGAGGTAATCAGGATTGGGTGGAGGACCCAACTAATCAAAGCCTGTTATATGTACGTAATAGGATACGGATGTCATTAAGAGACTCATCATCATGTGAGTTTTACTTTACTTCACATGGTGTAACTGAAACCTTCAGATTGGGTGGTAGAAAGTTTTTACTTTATATCTGCCTTGCACCGGTTTCTAATTTCAAATATTCTGTAACTCCTCTCTAATCGGTATTCTGTTGCAGTGTTGGGCTCTTATTCTCACACAAAAGTCTTGACAATTTTAGGTTACTTGTCTCTTATATTACAGCTAGATTCAAGTCTGAGCTGCAAGCTGTAATTTCTTCCTGTCAAAAAACTCGCGTATATGTTGATCATATTTGTTCTAATTTGATAAGTAAAGCAGTAACTATTATGGATGTAAGTACTCAATGACTGTTCATACATCTTAACAATTTGTACTTTCTGATTAATATGATATGTGGTTTCTGCTTATTAGTCTAAACCTTCTAAAATCATAATTTCTTGGTACTCCTGCTTGCAGCTGGGGTATGCTGTTATGGATTTAGAGATTTTGAATGAATCAAAAATTGATGATGTATGCCTGTCAAGGTTTATTGCCTTGGTTTTGCAGGTATAGGAGCACATAATTTTTATCTTACGAGTCATTTGAATTCTCATTTATTTTTCTCAAAATATTTTCAAAGGTCGATGAATTACTTCAATGCATTCTCTAATACTTTTTTATTTTTTTTAATTATTTATTTATTTTCTGAATCTGCCAGTTTATCTCCCAGAGGCACAGACCAATCAGAGGCAGTACTTCAAAGTTGCTGTTGGACTACTTGCATACATTCCCTTGTAAGGTACATATGCTTTCAGTATTCTGATACAGTAGTATCGATTAGCGTGCTGTATTGTGTATAAGTCTGTATCACCAGCTCAGTCAATGTCTCATTTTTTATTGTTCTTTTTTGATTGGGTTACTGTTCTGTTTGGCTATCCTGCAGACGTCCCTAACGGCAGGTGGCTGTTATCTATGTCCTGCCCCTGGATCTAAAGGCACCAAAGCCCTGGTCTGTTGTTCTGTTAATTGCCCTCGGCCTTCAACAATGGAATTGTTTGATGCACACCCTTATGCAAAAACAAAGAACCACTCTCCAAATGATTTAGAGCAAATTATAGCTGATGGCAAATCATATGCGAATCACTTGATTCCAGATGCTTCAGATGTGCATTTTTTGGACATAACATCCGGATCAGTTCTAACTGAAGCTAAAAAACTCAATCTGCTTAGTGAGTCAACCTATAAGAATATTCTTCTTTTGCAGAGTGAAGAAGTTAAAAAATTCAGGTCTAAAACTACAGCAGCAATAGAGTTTGAGTCGAATGGTGGAGTGAAATCTGCCAGTACATATTGGAGTGGACCACTTCTCCCTGGGAAAATCTGTTCCTTCATGAACCGATTCTTTCTCATATGGGATGCAAGTCAGAAAATTACTGACAGAGCAAAGTCTGAAGAAGTTGATGGTGAACAAGAGTTGGGAAGGGAGGGTTGGCACTGCCATTGCAGGACTTGTGTAGTTGGTAACGACATGGTAGCTTGGTTACGCCATATGAATGAATCTGACTGGCTGTATCTTGCTGACTTATCAAAATGTCTGATTTCAGAGAAGTTTGAACAGCAAAGTGGTCTATCATCTAATAGTCTGGAGCAAAAAACTGGCAAAACATCTCTATGTTTAAATTATGCAATGCTTTCAGCACAAAGAGCTCTTCAATCTCTGAAATCTATCCCAGTTGCTGCAAGAAGAAGCCTACCAGTCATAGTCAATAATGAAGGACTCATACTAAGCATTCCGGTAAGCTTATCTTTTTACTACTCATTGAATGAAAAATATAGTTGACATGTTCCATTTTCCGTTATATTTTCGGAATAATTGCATGCCACTTTCAGTAGCTGATAACCAGGCTTCTAAACACTCGACCATATAAACAATAGCCATTAAGTTCAATCTTTTATTGCAATAACATTGGGTTTTGCCATCCAGTGTTGTCTGAATCCTGACAGTTCAAATTTTGGTTTTCAGAGTGTTGGGTTCGAGCATTGCCCTTGCTTAACAGTATCCATAGAATTCAAGCCAAGAATACCCCTCGGTGGAGCTCATACTTCCTTCATCTAGCCACATTCAATATTCATTTGGATGGAGTTCATGAATAATAGTTTGTCTGTCTCCACTTTCTATAACAGATTACTGACCTCTCTGGAAACTTTTGATCATATTACTCACCATCATTTAAATCTTGGCTGCTCAATTCGTTCTTTTGGCTTGCAATTATATTGTAACAGTGTATTTGCAAGTATTAATTGACCTCCCCATAAACGAAGCTAAAATTTTCTTGGTACATACAATATGTGCATTGTGATATATTTTTCCTGTAACGAAACCAAGATAGGAACATTGGGCATCTGCTTTACAATACGTAAAAATGTCTTTATTTATCATTAGTTTTTTTTTTTTTTTTTTTTTTTTTTTGGGTTCTTGTCTTTTTGTAAAATTAGTCTATACGGAAAACTGCAGTAGCAACAGACTTAAGCTATACTGAAAAGTTTTCATTAAGGTCGGTGCCGGAATGTAAAAGAATGATTGTGAGCGGATGAAGTGGAAATCTCCTTTGCAAGGATCCACTTACCGTAGGATAGATAGATCAGTTTCATCACGAGCTATATATATATATATATATATATATATTACATTGTTCTTGAGGCTGTGCACTAGTTATTCATGATAACCCTAAAACAAAAAAGATAATGACAATTCATAGACCCAAAAGCATTTCCTTCCGAATTCAAAAGGTTTGTATTTTTTTTTTTAAAAATTTTTTTTTTCTTCCATTGGATCAGACAAAATTCTGTTTGAACGCATACAAGTTGAAATAGAAAATGTGCATCACCTCCCAAAGTCCAGACTTTAATGTCCCAAGTTGGCAGTCAGGGGAGTGAATGATCAAATCTTTTCGGTGAGAAAGAAATATTCTGTTACAAACTTTTAAGAATGAAGAAAAAGGAAATGACAAAAAATAAAACAAAATCATAATCTGCCCTAACCTCCTCGTTCTTTCAAAGGGTTAAAAGATGTAAACCATTGTTTCCAAGGAGCATCCTTTTGCTGCTCAACCCATGAAAGAAATGCGCTGTCCAAGAGGCAGAAAATATTAACATAGAGGAGTTGATATCTCACGGGAACATATCGGAAATTTGCAACCTGAACAATTGGCCATACACCACCCTCCAGAACAAGGGCTGGGAGGAAATCCCTCTTCAAGCCTTCCTTCACTTCATCCACGCTCTTGCCAGTGGCAAATCCCATGTAACTGAAAAATGCTAATAAATCAAAGGGACCAAAGATTAGGCCATCCAATGCCACCTTAGCAGCAATAAACCGCGCTGACTTCGGCTGTAGTTGAAGCTTCAGCCTTATAAATTTGTCCAAGCCTTCATACCTAGAAGGTAATATGACAACCCAGTTGAAGCTTTTGTCTAAATATTGTTCATGCATCTAAATTCGAAAGCCCACATATCTATGCTATTCAAAATTTGGCTACAATAGTTCTTAAAATTAGAAAAGAAATCTGTTTTGTTTTTCTCAAGTTTAGATAAAGATTCACTTTGCTTCTGATAATGTTCCGGAGTAAATCAAACACATACCTTCCTCTCTTATATTTAAGGGGATGGGGATGGAATTGGAGATTCTAGTAGTTGGCAAAGAGATTTATCCAAGCGACCAAATGAAATTACAAGATAGGAAGGAAACACAAACCAGAAGTGGCCAATGGGTCCAACAAAGCCAAACCCAAATGAACTTGTGATTGCTGCACGCTTCCAGTCGATCTTGAAGTCTTTATCTGCATCCTTCTACATTAAGATAATTGTCAAGTTTTAGCAGAAAAACTAAACTGGTCGATGAAACATACAACGAGGGCATCATCATAAATAATGATTTCTACTTACAACAAAGAAAGTGAAATATAGAGCATAAAAATGAGATGAAACATGCATATGGATCAGAATCATGACATTCACCCAAAGAAAAGAAAAGAAAAGAAAAAAAAAGAAAAAAAAAGAAAAAAAGATCAGAATCATGACAACCAACATGAGTAAGGATATATATAACGGATATCTAATTCGTAGTAATACCATTGTGTAGAGTAGCAACTAAAAATTGTCAAAAAAGGATAACGGTGATAAAAGGTTGCCAGTTGAGAATAAATGGGCAGGAAAGATTATGCTTGAAGCTGACCTTTCTGATGCACCCAAAGCTTGTGAAAGTACCTCACATGCACTAAAACATAATGAATATGTAATTGTTAAACTAAACATATATAATATCCAGAAACCAGAAATTCAATCGAGGCTAAGCTTCCTAAAGAGTACTTCATGTACATCTTACTAAAGAAGCAAAGTCACTGTGAATGACAGCAAACTATTAATTAGCTTAACATCATGATACCCTTACCGGTCATTTCTGGTGAATGGTGATGTCTCCCACTTTTGTCGTGGCCTTACCCTAGACAATACATGATACCTTCAAATGCCGTATAAAAATGTAAAGAAACTATGGGTTCCTAGGAAATATTTTAACTGAAATAGTACTAAAATTCAGATTAAATTGTTAAGGATTCCAAACAAAAAATGGCACCATTTTGTCTCTCAATGCCCACTAGGGAGCTAAAATATGTAAATTACAATACTTTTGACTACAAAAACATCACCACTCAAACAGGCAAGCTTTACATATAAACTAAGAATACGCAGAATAGATACTGCATCTCATTGGGAAGAATTGCATTCATTTGGGGATAATCCCAATCTTGGAAAAATATCCTCAATATCTCACCGAGAAAAATTCCATTCAAAAACCACAGCAAAATAAGGTATTTACAGCTACCCATTTCAAGAATATACGATTTAAGGACAAAAATGATCAAATACCCATGTAAGAAAGCTACAGAGGCAAACAGTATACGGAGAAAAAAACAACAAGAAAGCGAGATTGATTGATGGGTTTTGATGAAGATACTCACAGAAATTTGAAGACGCTTTTTGGCGGTGGAGTGGGTGATGTACTGAGCAGTAATGTCACCGACTCCCCATAGGAAGCCTGAGCTGATGACCTGGGTCTTGACTGGGTGATAAGCAAGGCAGTTCTGATACCACTTCCACAGCCTCAGCATCATAAAATTGGTGCTGTAAATGAGCAAAATTGATAAAAATGGGAGGCGAAGGAAGGAAGGAGAGAGTCTATTAGAGAGGCTATAAATTTATAAGATACAATAGCTCGGAATTTGGGAAACCCATGTCTTATTTTAAAGACCACCTTGCCGAACGGCAGTAAAAGTCTGACAATGCTCTTCCTAATCTTTCGTTTTTTTTTTTTTTTTTTGTTTGGTGAATTCCTAATCTTTCGTCCTTGGCTTTACAACTGCAAACGATGGAATATATTCCATCCCAAATAGATGAAATTACAGAAATCAACCATCTTCATATGATTAAACATTTTTTGTTTGAGAAACATATGATTGAAAGTTGTGATATTTTAGATTTATTTTTTTTTTTATCTGCCGAAAAATAGTGGTTATATTAATCAAAAGGCAAGCAAACCAAAAAGAAAATAATAATATTCCCTTGTTTCATGCAGCAAAAAAATTAAAAAAAAAAAAAATTCCCTTGTTTCATCATTGGTTGGAATAATAATAAATATAATTTATAAATAATAATATTTTTCTCGAGTGGGCATCTATTTGCCTTGTGATAGAGGCCATTTTCGTAAAGTTATAGGAATCAAATATGGATTAGTCTTAATTATGTTAGTTAGCGTGTAATAACATTGACTAAATTAAACATCTATTAGGAGAAGAAAATCTTGATTTACTTAATTCTTAATTTCTCTCCCAAAGAACATGTCTCATAAATTAGGTTCCAAATCACACAAAAAATAAAATGAAAGTTTCATGTTAATGTTGAAGTCTTCCGATTTAAATTAATTTTTCATGTATAAAAAGTTCAATGTGGTTTTTGAGTTTACCACTTCAATTTGCGCTTTGGCACAAAGTTAGTCAATGTCAGCAAAAAACACCATGGCAATGATATTCAAATAGAAAACGTTTTTTTCCACTCAAAAAAAAAAAAAAAAATAAATAAAAGGAAAGAAAAAGTTTTTAAAAAAAATAATAAAAAAAATAAATATTCCATGTCATTTCAGAAGAGAATAAGAAAAAATAAAGTTATTTTGCAGGGAAAACAAAAATCTACAATAAGACAGTAACGACGTCGTTTGGAATAGACATAGACGGAGATATATATAATTGCCTTTTTAAATTTTGACCTCGAGAATAAAAGCCGGCGTGGCGAAAACAGAGTTTTTGCTGGCGTGGCGAATCCTAGTCCTCTGAATAATCTGCTGCTACAAATATTTTCAATGTTACCTTCTTCTAAGAACCTCGAAAAATTATCCAAAAAATCTGAAAGTGATAAAAATTTGTGGATAAGAATCTCCATTGGATGTCAAAACACAAACACAGACTCACTATACACCAACACTCCTACCACTTGAACTACATGGATTTACATGCACCGCTCCTCACCCAACCATGCACCTCCATTTCTCCCTCTGAGCTCCTCCACTGTCCACCTCAACAGGTACCTCTCCAACGTCATAATATTTTATGTTATTTTCAGCCATCTGGGTTTTCTTTCATGTTATTGTTATTCGTTAGATGCACTTCAATTTCCACGCTTCAAACTGCAGCTTTTGTTTTCACCTACTCTAATTTTGATCTTCTAGTGTAAGATTTAGTTTTGGTAAATTTTTCATTCCTGTGTAGAAAGGAATTCTTCTGCTGTATAAATGCATGAAAAAATATAATGAATTTCAGTTGACTGCAGTTGGGCATGTTGGTATTCTTAGATATGAGTATCAGGGGTCAGGAATTTACCTCTTTGGTCTTTGCATTAATTTACGTATTGGATATATGAATCGGTCTTTGCATATTCTATGTGTTGTTGATTCATGTTTGTGTTGTGTTTCATACCTTTCATCTTGATTTTCTTATTAGGTCTACCTTTGTTTCCGGTGAATTCTCTAAGTAATGGTGTTATTGAAGTTATGGATTCAAATATGTCAAAATGTTTCCGGGATTCTTTTCGTCAGGGTGTACAAATTAATTTTCCACATTTTGTCCCAGAATATATTGCAACCATTTACATGACTGGACGAGTAGACTTTTTATAGGTTTTGTAAAATAGCAGAACGTATCTGTTGATTAATCTGTAAAGTGCTGAAAAAAACTCCACCAAGCTGATTCATCTATTAATCTTAATGATGCTGTATGTTCTTTACAGTATCCATCTAGGAGAAGATGGCTTTCTAACTGTCTGTGGACGATCTGAAGCCTAATCTGCTCAAAGAAAGGTGGCACTGAAGAAAAATTGGGAAGGCTTTTATCTGAGAAGGCCATTTTATTTATTAGCATGGGCAGACACCAAGATGGAACAACTATAAGCAAGGACTTGGGTCGAACATCTCCATTCATGGTATATAGCAGAAACTGCTCCTAATACATGATAGAATTCTTTATATTGACATTTTGTATATTGACATTTTGTTTAGTGCTTTCTTGTCAGCTATGATGAGCATTTTCTACCTATGCAATTTATTTTAGTTATATCATGGTGTTTTGGCGTGGTCACAGTTTTCGAATTTTAGTAACACATTCAGCAGCTCAAGTCTTTATGGATGAAAGTTTTCCATCCCATGCATAGATTGTAAATCAGCTGCATATAACTAGGCTTGAGCATTCACTTCAAAGATGTGATTCTCTGAAACAATTTGTGAAGGAAAATAATATATTTAGTGAAATCTATTTTATTTTCCCCCGCCCTGTGCCCATTATCGATTATGATAGGATCTTTATAGTAAGTGTAAGTCAATTGGGGAAGTGCATTACACATTTCTTCAGTATATTAATCTCTTGAGTTTTAAAAACTTAGGTTTAGAGTTTATGCATGTGGTAGTTAACTATAGACATAGCAACCATCCAATTCTGATCATTTTTTAATTTCTTAGGAACCACATCTGCACAAGAAGGACCAAGTACATCTAATCTCGAATTCTGTACAGTCAAAACTTCAATCCTGCTGTGTTGCCTGTTTGGGTAAAAACAGTTGCAGAATTGTTCGTTCAAGAACAAAGCTTATGAATGTTTTGATTGAAAGGGGGAAGCCCCATGAAGCCCATTCTATTTTCAATAGTTTAGTAGATGAAGGACACAGACCAACTCTTATAACCTACACAACACTTATAGCTGCCTTGACTAAACAGAAACGTTTCAAGTCCATTCCTTCAATCCTCTCGAAAGTCAAAGAGAATGGTATGAAGCCTGATTCAATACTTTTCAATTCTATGATCAATGCTTTTACCGAATCTGGTAAGGTAGATGATGCCATGAAAATCTTTAGAAAAATGGAGGAGAATGGATGTAGGCCTACAACTAGCACTTTTAACACACTTATTAAAGGATATGGAATTGCTGGTAAGCCTGAAGTATCTTCGAAATTGCTAGAGCTTATGTCAAAGGTTGAATATGCAAAACCCAATGACAGAACATATAACATTCTTGTTAGAGCCTGGTGTAAAAAGAAGAGAATAGATGAAGCATGGAATGTGGTGTATAAGATGGTTGCAGCCGGTATACAACCTGATGCTGTCACTTTCAATACATTAGTGAGGGCTTATGCTGAGAATGGGGAGACAAGTAGGGCAGAAAGGATGATTTTCGAGATGCAGAACAACAAGGTGGAGCCCAATGAGCGGACTTGTGGCATCATTATAAATGGGTATTGTAAAGAGGGAAATATGACCGATGCCTTGAGGTTTGTTTACAAAATGAAGGATCTTAGTGTGCACCCAAATCTTGTTGTTTTCAACTCTCTTATCAAGGGCTTCCTGAACATTACAGACAGTGATGGAGTCAATGAGGTAAGTTTCAGTCTATTGTACTTTTTGTTTTGTCCATTTCTTCCCTCTCTTTGTGATTGGAATCACAATTACCACATTTATAAGCATTATTACATGAGAGTAAATTAATTATTATAAGTAGGTCTGAAAATTTATAGCTTTTATTCTGATTACTTAATGTCCTTGATGTTCTTATTGAAGTTACTTATGTTAAACACGAATGGACAGGTACTGACATTAATGGAAGAATTTGGGGTCAAACCAGATGTAATAACATTTAGTACCATCATGAATGCGTGGAGCTCAGCAGGACTCATGGGAAAATGCCACGAGATCTTCAATGACATGGTGAAAGCCGGCATAGAACCTGATATTCATGCATTCAGCATTCTTGCAAAAGGCTATGTACGTTCTGGTGAGCCCGGGAAGGCAGAGTCACTTCTGACTTCCATGACCAAATCTGGTGTGCCTCCAAATGTTGTTATCTTCACCACCATTATAAGTGGTTGGTGCAGTGCAGGCAAAATGGAGCGTGCTATGAGGGTTTATAACAAAATGTGCGAAATGGATATTTCCCCCAATCTAAAAACTTTTGAGACCTTAATGTGGGGATATGGAGAAGCAAAGCAGCCTTGGAAAGCAGAAGAATTGATGCAAATCATGGAAGAGAAGGGTGTTTCCCCTGAAAGAAGCAGTATCCAGCTTGTTGCTGATGCATGGCGTGCTATAGGCTTATTGACTGAATCCAAGAGAATTCTAAACGAGGCAGAAGAAGAAGTGGAAGTAGCACAAAACAATAGGAGAAATGAGATAACTTCGGAGAGTCTGGAGACAATTTCTAAGAGACAACAATTGAGAGCTTCTTATTCTAACATTTTGCAGGTGCCTGGAGTTTTTGTTACTGATCATGATGGGTCATCTGCCACCAGCATAAGAAGCAAGATGGTTTCGAAAGGATTCGAGTTTTCATCTGAAAACATGCGCAATGCTTCAACGACATTTATGTTTCTTTCCCATAGAAGTGCATTCAGAGTGCAGCCGTTGATAAAATGTAGGAAGCAATTTCAAAGTCAGGTTGGGATGCATGGCTCGTTTGTAAATACATGTAAAGTGGTGTTCATATACTGATGAGAAAACATACGTGGCTGCAACGAAGCTGTCTCCTGCCTGAGAATATTTTGATTTGTTCCCTGAAATTCAGGAGTCTTGATGATTCTTTGCAATTCAAAACTAGCTGTTCATATTTGGCATGCAGCATGACTATATACAGATCCAATTCCAAGTCTATTGGAAACCAGTTGTTGGTAATATTGTAATTTAGTCCAGTCAAAAATGTATAATATATGTTGATAATTCAGGTTCAAACAGCAATATTTGTCAATTTTCTTTATATAATTTATGAAAATACTTCCTACTCTGGAAAATATAACTTATTAGCATTGACATAGTATTATATCTTTTCTGGACTCCAACATGATATTTTCCTCGGTGCAGTCTATTTTGAACCGCTAGCCAGTTTCCATGGATCGAATTAGACACATAATAGGCTTTTTATTTTGTTTTGATTGGTTAATAGATTTTAACCATAATTAACCGGGGTAAAACATTGTTTTTAAACGCTATTTTGATTGGTTAATGGATTTTTACTAAAATTTAATTCCCAAAATTCCATTTGTAAAACAGTGTTTCTGCCAAGTTTCAACAAGATGAAAACGCGAGCTCAAACTGCGTTTTGTTGACATTAGCAGTTTCAGTAGGGGGCACACTGTTTTGTAAACCAGACACAGATACTTTTGGGAGTAGAGGATCCCACTCCCTCTATTTATTGAAATTCTGAAATCGATATCTCAAAGCTTAGAATCTGTAGATTGAATGCTGTAGCTGCCATAGCTTTGAGAAAGAGGCATGGTCTCTCTACATATCTATCCATTACCTTCCCTCCAAAACCCCAATTCCAACCAAACCCACTTCTCTATACCCACTAAAAGCCCTGCTTTCACAATCCTCAGTCTCCACCACCCAGCTTCAAGTGCACCTTTTTCTGCTCACACCCGCTTCACCCCTCTTTTCAAAGCTCCTAACTTTCAAGGGTTTAAGATCTCAAATTGCAGAACCCACCGCCGTATTGTTGGTTGCAATGCTTATAAAGACTCTGGCGAGGAAATCGAGGCGCATTTGGGCGGTGGGGGGGTTGACGGTGGTGGAGGAGGAGGTGGTGGTGAAGATGGGGATGATGAACAGGTGGAGAAGAAAGGTGGGCCTTTGCCAGAATGGATCAATTTCACTTCCGATGACGCAAAGACGGTCTTCGCGGCCATAGCAATATCGCTTGCGTTCAGGTCATTTGTGGCCGAGCCCAGATACATTCCTTCTTTGTCGATGTATCCTACGTTCGATGTTGGAGATCGAATTGTTGCAGAAAAGGTACACTTTTTTTTTTCCTTAATTTTTGTGGTAGAATATAAACAATACTGATATATATTGTTAATAAGAACCACGAAAAGAGTACCTTTAATTCGTTCCCTAAGTGACAATCTTCCAAATTTTCACGAGTCTTCTGAATTTTCTTGGAATATGATAACAATGAAGTTAAGGTAGATAGAAAGATGAACAACCTTGATGCATTGGAACTAGGAGAGGATTAACTTGATAGTGTAATTTCATGTTCAGGTGCTTTAGCTACTGAGAAATTCAGACAACTAGTTACCTGCTTTTGATATCAATAGTAATGTGGAATCCACATATCTCTTTCAGTTTTATCAGGTTAGAGAAAAGAAGAGGAAAAAAAGAAAAAAGAAAAACATGTTAGTTTAATAGGAAGGGTTCTGAAGCCCTGCCCTGAGTAAGCAGATGCTAAAATTGTGTGCTCCACTCTTTTTGGGTTAAAATTTTAAATTGAAACGTGGTAGTGTTTAATTTTAATGTATTTGTCGTAATGTTGTAGGTCTCATACTATTTCAGGAAGCCGTGTGCAAACGATATTGTGATCTTCAAAAGTCCCCCTGTTCTTCAAGAAGTAGGATATACAGATGATGATGTCTTCATTAAACGAGTTGTTGCGAAGGAAGGTGATATTGTAGAGGTGAGATATGAACAATGACACTCTACTGTATTGTTCTTTGGTGCTTTTGCATTCTTGTTGTCATTATTCACGTTAGTATCAATTATGTCAATCTGATATTGGAAAAGTTATTCTGGATTTGGCATTTCATAACAGTAATTGCGAGGAGAGATATAACAAAATACCTGAAGTCATAATTGATGATTATTGTTAACTTTAGCCTCTTCTACATGTGCTCTCTCATTCTTTCTATGTGCATGTATGTGAAGTTGAATGTACATGTTAAGTTAAGCGTTGTCTACATGTTTTTCTTGTTGCTTTTTGTGTGTATTTGTTTTATATGTAATTGAGATGAGTTACGATAGTTGATGTTGAAAGTACAAAGTTTCTATATGACAATTTCCGTCTAATGCAAAATCCTTTCCCATCGTTTGTGGCATTTGTGTGGAGGAATGTTTGTATCATCTTTACTTTGAGATTGATGAACTAACAGAGACTCCCATCTTAAAAAATAAAATTAAAGAAAATAAAATATTTTGAGTATGAGTGCTCAAATCTATATAAACTCTCCTATTTCAGGTTCGTAAAGGGAAGCTCATTGTTAATGGGGTTGAGAGAGATGAAAAGTTCGTCCTTGAACCACCTTCTTATGACATGACACCCATTGTAAGTGTTATCTAATGAAACTTTGATTTTTTATTTTTTATTTTTTTGTTTTTTTGTTTTTAAATATATATATATATATATATATATATATTTGTGAAACCATTTTTGAGCATTAAGCTTATAATTGCTGAGTTTAAAGTTTTTCTTTTTATGATATAACACAGCGTGTACCAGAAAAGTCAGTATTTGTGATGGGTGACAACCGCAATAATAGCTATGATTCACACGTTTGGTAATATATCCTACCCTCATAAATTTAAAATTGTGAGATTGATGATTGATCATCTTCAATTGGTTTCTTCCATCTCTCTTCTCATTTTCTGATACATTGTTTTTTCATTTTTTTTTTTTTAAACCATGCTTAGGGGTTCTCTGCCGGCCAAGAATATAATAGGTAGATCCCTGTTTCGGTATTGGCCTCCAAACAGAATAGGCGGCACTGTTCTCGAGACTGGCTGTGCTGTTGACAACCAGGAGAGCAGTCCAGCAACTCAGTGAAATAAATACAAACCCCATCCTCACCAAAGGGAAGGTTCCTCATTAACTTAACATATTTTTTGGATTGTAGTTTACCATCTTATTTCTGTTTTATCTGTAATATCTTTGGTTTCAACTGGACGATGCCATTTTTATTTAAAAGGGCAAATTTTTTTGGAATGCCCTGCTTGATATTCATTGATGTTAATCACAAGTGAATCTTAAAACATATTGATCTTTCTTGTTTAATTTAAACGCTTGGCCATCTGTTTCTCATGGCCGGCTACTTAATAGAAACAAAAAAAATATAATGTAGTAAGCGTTTGGTTTTTATCCTGACAATTGACTTTTAATTTTAAAAGCTTATATTTAGACTCAGTACATGACAAATCCTAGAAATTCGATTAAGTCTAGATAAATACATGCTTTAACATAAATATTCATGGATTTTTGTCGGCATACATTGTTGGATGACAAAGAAGCTTCCTAACAAGGATAAATAAATTTCCAGTGTATGAAAGATTTGACAAATGCAATTTCAGTTTACACCAGTATGCTCCCCCCTCTCTCTCTCTCATCTAAGTACTATCACACTATAAATTTATCTCACAACAAAGCAAGCTCCTGCAAATGAAGATAAACCCCCCACAGTCAATCATATGAACACGAATCCTTCTTAAATTTGATAGGCTTTGTATTGTGAGAATCAACAGTTATGGAACAAGACAGTCGCCTCCGGTGCGTTGATTTCACCAACTTCCCCACCACATAACCTCGGCTTCTCACCTCAAACATCAGTATCATATCGATACCGGTATCATCAGAAACTGCTAAGCTTGCCCCAGCTCCGTATAGAGGCACCTTAAGTCCTTGCAGGTTCACCGTCACATTCCGGTGGCTCTTTCTTGGTTGATAGTACTTCTTCAACTGCAACAACATTTTCCATGTAAATTTCATTTAATCAAATTTTCCAACGAGGAAACCGTGATCATTTTCACTATTTTTTTAGCCCCAGAAATCTTACCTGTCCAGTTGCGACCGAAATCTCGGAAAACATAAGATTGATGGGTGAGGAACTAACATGAATCCCAAAGAATGTAGCAGGATTATACACTTTCATCTTCACTGAACAGTTCATTGTCAACAACTTGGTTGGAACTCCTGTATTGTCCGATCCTTCTCCGTAGTAAAAATTATGCAGGGTCAATGTCTGCAAGCAAAATGAATTCTCCATAAGAGGATGCAAAACGAAACTTCAGCCACACTGAAAATTTACTCCGACAACAAACAGATTGAAAACATCTTCACCCAAAAAAAAAAAAAAAAAAAAACAAAAGAAAAAGAAAAACACAAACCGATTCAAAACGATAAAAGTTAAAAAAAAGGACAGGACAGACTAGATTCAAGACAATCCGTACTCTTGGTTGCAAATGAAATAATCACATGATCCCACATCAATTCACGGGACCGAAAATCAAGAATCAGTTAATAATATTATTGAAGTTGCAGGGAAATACTCTTAAATAATAATATATTAAAATATTATACATTCTCTTATCCACATTCAATAATTAAAAAAAAAAAAAAAAAAAAAAAAAAAAACTGAGAGAGGAGGAAGGAATATTTAAAAAAATGGCAAACCTTGAGAGTAATCTGAGCTTTATAAGGCCTGCTAGCGCCCCAGATGATCAAACAAAAAATAGTAAAAATCACAACAAACCCAAACAAACCAATGAAAATCTGACACCGCCTTGATAACCCTTTGTCCCTATACATGTCGCCGTAATCCCCTTCTTCTTCGATCACTTTACACTCCGGCCAACCCTTATCGTTCCGTTTCCGGCCAGCTTTAGTGCCGGAAGAGGATCTGAAATTGCCGGAGAAGCGACTAGCAGAGGAAGCCCTGGAGTGACGACCATAAGAAGGGTGGGAAGGACTCTCCATGGGGCTGTTGAAGGCGGGAGTGGCCTGCATGGACGAAGATTTGTCGCCATCGTGGGAGTCTCTGGACGGACTCTGCACGAAGTATACAGGTCGCTTTGGGGATCTGGGCGATGATGGTGCTAAGCTCGTGACGTCCGAATCCGACTTAGCGTGCATCATCTTTTATATATGTATATATATATATATATATATATGTATATATATATTTTTTAAATCGGCTCTGTTTATAAATTGGTCTGCTTTATTTTTCACAATTAACCTAAAAAGAACCGAAATTGATAACCAAATGAAATTCCAAAACTTTATCTTCAAATTCAATTCGCATCCCTGTTTCTCTGGTATTTTCTTGTTTGTCGTTTAAGAAAAACAGAGCTACTTCGCCAAAAAAAAAAAAAAAAAAACAACAACAACAAAAATTGAAGGCGACCAAAGAGAGTTACGAACAAAACACAGAATTAAAAAAACAAACAGACAAACAAAAGACGACAATTAGAATTTTGTAAACTGAAACTTGATTTCAACAGCTTGTTAATCTCTGAAAAAAGTGGAAAAGACCGTTTTTTAAAACAGAGAGTAGAAAAAGAAAAGAAGAAGCAGAGCTTTTTAGCAGAGGTAGTTAGTTCCAGGCTGAGACAGAGTGTGGTGGAGTCTTTGAAACGTCCAACACCAAGCGCAGGTTTGGAATTGAGGCCCGAAGCTGTAGGTTCGGAAACCAAGTGTCGGCAGATTACGGCCTTTTCCGTTTTGTGAGGCGTCTCGGTTACACCATTTTTGTGCACTTGGACGGAGTTACTGAAGGTGGGGGCTACCCTGTCCTGCGGGAATGACTACTGAGTACTGTGCTACTGTGTGAGTGCTACGACATCGTTTTTTTACTAGTGGGAATGCAAGTGCTAGACCTCCACTAGCACCATGTGGTGGGTTGTCCCCGCCTTGTCCCTATCCAGTGCCAAATGCGGTTCTTGCTTTTCTAGATAATTTCCGTTTTCTAAAAGGTAAAAATTGAAATTGGTCAAGTTTTATATACAGATTCTCAATCTTGCTAGTGATTTGCTGGCTGGATTCTTTATGTGTTATAAATTAGAAAAAAGAATATGAAGCTCAATTTGCGTTGAGCTTTTTTTCTTGTTAAAAAAAAAAGAAAAAAAAAGAAAAGGGAAAAAGCAAATACAAAAGCTAAAAATAGCAATTTTATGGAAAGAAAACTAGACAAGAAGTGATTGCTTTTCTTCTAAGAGATCTTTCAAACCAACCTCCAGCTGGGTTTACTTATTTCTGAATAATGCATAAACCTACCAGAGTAAATTCCGACAGCCACAACTAACAAATACCAACTATTCCTTCAACATCATTTGGTGTTGACAACATGGCAACAGATTAGTATTATTTATTTCATTTTTCAGCCAACAAGGAAAAAAAATAAAAAATAAAAAAAATAAACAAGGATTATCATTTCAATTTAGCATGAGCTTACCTGCTATTATGTAACCCCACATTTGTATACCAAATAATGGTATTATTTTGTTGGATTCATTTTCGATTGAATTTAGAATATAGTTTTTAATCAACCATTTTTTATTTTTTATTTTTATTTTTTGCGGTGAATTCATATCACATCATTTTGGTAAATAAGATTTTGTGAAATAATTTGACATTACAATTAAACTACAATACGATAATCACATTTAATAGTTTTCATAATCATCTCTCCAATTTTATTTAAAATGGTCAATCCATATTTTTTTGGAAAACAACAAGGATTTGGTTAATGATTAATATTGATGTTGTAATTTAACTACGTCAACACAAGAGAACAATTTGATAAAAAAATATTTGTTATTGGTGGCATCTTTGCCTCTATAATTGTCTTGTTGAATTAAAAAATTATCTAGATTCAGAGTTGATATCTATTGTTAAATTTAGAAGCATTTAGATTGAATTAAGTGAAAAGAAGTAATGTAGCTTTAACTAGACCCTCTAGTCTAAATATCAAGCAATGTGATTCCGGTTGGATGCAAGTGATAACTTATGTCAAAACACTTTAAGTAAAAACAAAGCTTATGTCAAAACACAGTTAATTGGTTAAATATAAAACGAATGGATTTTTACAGGGATCCAGCATTAATTTTGATAATAATTTATTTTTCTGTTATGGAGGATAGAACTTGATATGTGCCTAATAAAATGACTCCATTTTCATATGTCACTAGTTGCAAACATTAATGTAAAATTTCTTAATGGATTTAAAATTTATATATAATATCAAACTATTTATATGAGTCACCAGATGCAAATATTAATGTAAAATTTCTTAATGGATTTAAAGGTTATATATAATATTAAACTACAATAATCATTTTATAATCTAAAGCAATTTAGATGTATATAGTACAATTATTTATGAAATTATTTCTTGAAGTAGGAAAATATGAACAACGAGGTTTGTCATTATGTGTTGTCTAAAAAGTCGCAGCTTCATTATTTGCAAAATAGCTTCAATATTTATCAATTTAATCACTAGAAATGAATTGATATCTTTTAAACCTAAGAAAGTTACTGAAAATGTGTTACTTAGGCGTAGTGCTACTCTTACCGGGACACATAGTAGTATCAAGCATATATTTCCAGGCTTCACGTGAGTGACAAAATCGGTGGGGAAAAAAAATATAATTATATATTTTTTTAACCAAAAAAAATCTAGTTATATATATTTTTCATTTAAACTCTTGCTATGTTATTTACAATGAGATTCAAATTCAATTTAATTAATCTTTTATACGGCTCCCATGCAATTACTAGCTTCCATATCGTTGTTTATTATTCTTTTATTCTTTCTTTCTCATCCGTCATGGATCTGATGTCATTTCATATGGCATAAATTCACATGTATTTATAAAGTTGTTTAGTTTGCTGTTTTGTCTAATTTTCCATTAATAAGTTTGTAAATGCTTTTGTTAATAAACAAAAAGGTCTGGTAGCATTCCTTTAGTTCAAGAGTTCAGGCGTGGGAATGTACTCTTACTCAAATCCGATATGACGTTTGTTCAGTGCGCATTTTATACATATTGGGCTGATAACAAAGACAAGGGAGAGGAAAAGCTAAAGTAGACATCGAGTGAGGAAAGACGGGAGCCACTTAAATGACCTTTGGAAAAGGGTCCGTACTAACATTACCAGTTATATTGACAAGAGAATTTTCAACCAAAAATTTAAAAATAAAAAAAAACACAGACGCATACATAATGAAACGAATATGAATAAGAAATGAAAGGGGACTCAGATTATGGGTGGTGATATATCAGAATGGTCGGCAAGGCAAAAGCCATTACGACGAACGAGACCTTTGATACAACTCCTCACTGTCCCTTCAAATCTCAATACCATAAAAGACCATCAAATCAAATGCATACGCATCAAAGGAAAAATTTCGAATCAAAAAAGCACCATAACAAAAAAATTAATATAGGTTTAACAACACAACATATTTCAGACATATGCTTGTCTAGAAAATGCTATATTATTGCCCAATTCAAGGAAACATTAAAACGCATATCTTAGGTGATATAAATACTAAACTTTCACATAAGAATTAGAAGTACAAAGATGTTAGACAAACAACAAAAATCAGTCCAATTCAAAGAACCACGTAAATGCATATACTATAAATACTAAACTCTCACAACAAATCTTTGATAAAAAAACATAAATCAAAGCGGAAAAAATCTTAAGAGACTTTTGAATATAAAGTAATAGTGGCACAACTAACAAAGACAATATAAGCATTCATATGTTGGTCGTCAGATAGGAGCGAAAGACTAAAAAAATTGTGATTAATCACAGTGATTATCATCTGAACTATGCTTATAAATCATCATGCGACCATCATATGTCAACTCAGAATCATACACAAATACAAATTAACTAACAATTCAATACAAATTTAAAATAGCCTCAGAAGGAAGGCAGTAGAGGAGTACATGTAATCACGGAATATCAGCAATCACAATTAAACCCTTTTTCTCATCATCGGCAACTGCAACAGCGTTTCGATTATTATGAAAAATAAATATTTAAAAAAAATGAACAACAAAATCAAACAAGTTAAAAAAAGAAAAAAAAAAGAAAACACATACAAACCAAGCAAAGAACGAAAATTTTAAAACTAAATGAGTAGAAAATCTTCGGCCTCATAGAGAAGATTAGATTATTCCACACAGATTGTTTCAGACATATGCTTGTCTTAATTTTGCTTTTAATCATCGGCCGCTCGAAAACGCAAAAGAAAAAAAAAAAAAAAAATTCTTTACTCCTCAACAGTAGAAAACACCCAAATTTTCAGATCCCAAACGCAAAGGTGGATACTGAAAAACAGAAAGCACGAAATTGAAATTTTCGTTTATATTAAATAAGAAGGGGACTCGGAATATGGGTGGTGATATATCAGGATGGTCGGCAAGGCCTACAAAAGCCAGTTACGACGAACGAGACCTAATCACTATATAATCGTCACCGTCCCTGACTCTACCGAGCAAATCAGAAATATTTTTCAACCTTACAACCAAACCCTAAAACGAAGACGGAGGCAATCCAAAAATTAAAACCCTACAAAACGATCTCCAGCCTTCTTGAGGCCGTAATTCCAGCTCTACTCTGGTGGTGCTTATAAGGAGGCGTGAAAGAGCTAGGGTTTTGCGCTTTCGCGGATTTATTAGTCTATTTTGAGAATTGCTCGTTCACGTAGCAAAATGCTTGGGCTGGCGGCTGGGTTCCGGTCGAGGGTATTTCTCAACCTACCCAATTTCAATGGCCCAGAAGAAGTTTTGGTTTGTGGGCTTCACAGGCCCGTAGCCCCTGTGAACTATTTTTGCACATCTAAGGTTTTTAATGCTGGCAAAGTGGATGGGAAAGCCTTCGAACGAGAAAGTTGTTAAAAAAAAAAAATTTAAAATTAGCAAAAAAATTTCACGCAGAAAGTCCCATCTTCAGAGAAATATTTTGCGGTATTCAAAAGTTCAGCCTCATGTTTGTTTACAAAATTTTAGTTATTTTAGTTTCCAGATCCGCTTTAGATCCCGACTATTTCCAAAATTAACAAATATTTTTCAATTAAATTATATCTTACTCCCAAAGTTAATTCTTAAAAAGTAAGAAATATATCTCCTTAATTTGTAAAATAAGAAAATCTTATATAAAAATTAAAAAAGTACTCGCCCTTTAGCCGGCCGTGTTACCAACTAATTATATTTCCATGCGTCCTTGTTTCCAACCAATTATACTTTCAAGCAAACACTAAATTCTATATTCTAACATAACAAAGGATGTTACATGTGTCATCAGAAGCATACACTCCAACCACCATAATTTAACAATCTGATCCCAAAAATCCAGCATATGCCACGATGATTGCGAGGCAACTCTGATGACATAAAGAAACCAAAGATGATAAACAAGCAGCACAGCTACATCTAACACATCCACTCAGCTTCTGTTAGGTCTACTGCTATCCACCGGCATAATCTGCGACTCAAGTGTTGACAGGATCTGGGGCATTGACATGCCTCCCGACACAACAATCTCTGCATTTGAACAACAAATGAGACTCTTGTCAATCAAAATTGATGGTAAATTAGCTTTAATGGTGATAACCGAATAACATGTAAAGGACCCCATGGCAATTTCCCTTTCGTTGAAATGGCAGCCAGTTTCAATACCAATCTAGCTCTACACCACAATATGAAGAAAGTAAAGGAGACTTTGCCAATTCACAAATTTCAAATTGATGATGCATTATGCAAAGCAGATACTTTCATTTTTAATTTCAAATTTGCCTTAATTTCTGGGATATAACATGGCACAGGCACACAACACCATACAAACCCCTTCTAATCTTTGTAGCATCAAACAATACAGGCGTCTAGATGCTGATTAATAGTTCCTGACAATTCTGGTTGTCTCCTAACCAGGGTGTAGCCACCACAGCAGTATAAGGTGATTTCCAAACTAAAGCACAATTAACGGGACACATCAACTTTACCCTCCTTGACAATTCTAGATAAAGCAACAAATTGAAATTGACTTACCAATTCCTTCCCGAACTGATAGATTCGGTCTAATGACATCTTTAGTGCTAACCAGGAATATATCACCTATGTAAAGATGATTTGTGGGAACGTACACACAGCATAGCTCCTCTTCTCCAGTATAATTCTACATTAAATTTTGGAACATTAAAAAAGCATACAACCACAAGTAAATCAATTAAAGCAGTTCTGAATTGACAGTTCCACAGCATATATTTGGTACAAACCTGGAGAACAACAGATGAAGTTATGAAACCAAATGCATATTCACCAATACGTGGATGCCTTATGATGGCAACTTCCTTGAAGGCCTGTGTGTTTTGATCTGAAAATATAAGGAGATGAAAATTCATTAAAATTCCCACCTTTGCTTATTTCAGTCAAGATTAGGAAAAGGAAACAAATGTAAAACACACCTGGGGATATGGCAGCACTAATCTGCTTGGAAGCATTATAGATATGACGAACAAATGGCATCCGTTTGATAAACCACTCCCCAAGGCTCAGAACAGATGCACCCAACCATGATGACATGAAAACCCCAACCAAAAAGATAAAAGTAATGGATGTTACAAATCCAAGACCTAACCAATACAAACAAGTGAAAGGTCAGCAACATAAAAAGAAGTATCCCCTATGCAAATCATAATGGTACCATCACCTATACACATTTAAAGAAGAAAACATTACATTCTACAAAAATGGAGTTAGGCTTTAAAAATAAAATAACCAAGAAAATCACTAACTCACAAGCCAACAATGTATCATTTCCCACATTTAATAGATTGATACATGTCATAATCTACTGACATGAAGGAAAGAAGAAAAATAGGGAATGCATTGTTTGATAAAGAACATGCTTACCAAAAATATCAATTCCAAGTTGAGCATAGATTGGAGAGAAGAATCCATCGACAAAGTGAATAAACCACCATGTGATATAGAAAGTGATAGCAATTGGAAATAAGATCACACTGCAAAACAGCAAGGAGTGAGCATCTACTGCTACAGCATTGGGCAGAAAAACCACTTCAAAGATACAAATGGATTTTTATCATTACAAAACACAAACCTAATCTCCATGAGCACTCATTTGACACGACAGTGCCAAAAAAGCAAGGTAAATAATACTAAAAAACTTTCAAACATTTGTCCATCCACTGTTACAAAGAGGATAAACTGACCCAGCTCGCCCAAAAAATAACAAAGATAAAAGAACCAGCTCATCAAGGCAAAACCAGAAACAAAAATGGTCAGAATACGGTTCTCACAGAAGAAAGGGATAAGACTCTTAATCATCCTCCTGCAGCCTAAATTTCCTAAAACTTACTCTAAGTACATGATGTTAAACTTGTGAGCCACTTGAATATTTCAAAAACCAAACAATTGATGCTCGAAAAGAATGTGATTTGAAATATCAAGATAAATAACATCCACATACAGTTACAATCACGAAAGATGGATATAAATAAAGCCATAATGGATCATTAAGTACATTAGACACTAGAATTAATATCTAAAAGTCCTCTAACTATAAAGGTTTCCCATGATAACTTAGCAACAATGAGTAAACAAGAAGAAAAATGAGGTGAACCGACCATGCCTTTAAAGCAAAGTTTGTTTTAAGTAGCTCTTGCAGACTTAAACTATGGTACTCCAAATACTTGGCACGTTAACCACACAATTGAACACCCAAATTAAAAATAATAATACTGCAAATCTATATAACTCAAATTTAAATAGAAGTTTGAGAAAGAAGCACACCATCCGGTCATGAACTTCTTTGATGCCCAGCTTCTTACGACCTTGTATAAAGTCTGCAAAGCGACGATACAATATAGAGTAAACGTTTAGGAGTTAAAATGGATTTCTACAATCAATTTCATTCCTAATTCTACTTTGCGCAAGTTAATATATACATTTGATTTGAACAAATTTATGCCTGTGCATGTGGTTAAGAAGTATAATGATACATCAATAGCTCCATTGAAATTAATCATGAAAAAATTTGACACAAAATTGATCACTGGAAATGTTTTTTTATTTTTTAACTATTTTAATTAACTGGATTTCATCTCTTGAGAGAGGGCTATCCATCTTAGCGGTAAGGAAACTTCAACGTCTCTAATCCATAGCCAAATAAAACGAAACGAAGCCGTCCAATTCCCCAGTAAACGGCCAAAGCAGCAAATCAATAACTAATAGCAAAAGCCAGTAGCAAAGAAAGCAAAGAGAAAAACTCTAATTCAAGCAAATCCGAGTTTAGTCACCAACTCGCTGCGGAAATAGTATTAGACTAAGTCAAAATACAACTTCACACTAACTCGCGGAAACGATTCCATAAAACTGAATACACACTCAACACTGAGAAACTCATTCGATATTCTATCGAATATTCCTCCATTTTCCAGGCAACGAAGCAGAACCGGAAAATAAAAAAAATTATAAAAAGACAAAAGAAAAAAAATCGATCAGGCGCAAAGCTGAAGACAAAATTCAGCAACGGTGGGATTACCTCGCGGCCCGTGTGGTGGGAAGAAGATGAAGATGGGGATGGTTTAGAAGAAGTGTCATTGTCAACGGAGTCAGCCACGGGGATAAGAAGCTCTCGATCTCGTTCTCTGTCTCTGGTCGCCATTACAATCGACGACGATTTTTCATCGCCCATCGCCAGCAGGCTCCCCAACACGACGTCGTTCAGCTCTTCAACTGTGAAAGCAAGCCGGAGATAATCGCAAAATTGAACCACGCCTCACCCTGAAATCTGAATCCCCCTTCTTCCTCCTAATCTTGGCTTCGCATTTTCTTGTAATTTTACGTATTTGAATAATTTGTTTTTCCCAATGTTTTTATTTTCTTTTATTTATTATTATAAAATTTTTAATGGGGCCGGATAAGTCTTGAGGAAGTGAACAATGGTTTTGGTATATAAAAATATTTATTAATTGTTTAAAAACAGTGCTAAAAAATAAAGTGTGAGAAGACATGCGAGAACTTCAAAAAAAAAAACAAATAATAAATAAATAAATAATGGACGGATTAATCAATGCTAATCAGCTACTTGCCTGCATATTACCCTGCTGTCGTAAGTGGTTGCTGAGCTGTCACCAATCATTGAGCGCCAAAGTTTTTCACAGCAAGGACATATCTGTCATCACATTTGCAAAACTTGTTGTGTTCATGTCGTTGGGATGATTGTTTTGTAATTTTCTGTTGGCATTCTCTGTTATTCCAATTCCAAGCCCAAAAAAAGACTAATATAAATAAGATATATTTTATAATGATATTCTTTTTTATGGTAATTCAGTGTCAAGGTTTGAGTTTCATAGTTGCACAATGATCAATTTTTATTTTATTTTATTTTATGAAATATTTTAAAATGTCGAAGCGGGCTGAGGAAAAAAATTGCATTATGATCCAAACCTTATACCTTCTACCTAAAGAGGCAAATGTATTATGTGGGAGATGGGATTTAAAAAAAATAATAATAAAAAATGTTTTGGGTTACATCTAATTATAGAGAATAGAAGATCATGAAAAAGAAAAGTTGGATGGGAAAGCGGATGGAGGAAAATGATGTATAAGTTACTTAAATAGATTGATTAAATACAATGGAGAGTTACATTATTTCTTAGGAATCCCCTGTTTCTTGTTCTTAATATAGAAAAAGAATATTGGAATTTGAAATGGAAATGAACAACAAAATGAAACGCGTACATTGTAATGCATAGTTCTAACCAAAATAAGAACAGTAATAGGAAGAAGAAATAGGTGGGAAATTTCCCTTCATATATTTTAGATAATTAAGAAGGGAACCAAAATAATTGAATTTTCCCTAATTGTTATGCAGTGTAGAAGTGAAACTATATTTGAAATGGTTTAACTATCATGCTATTTTTAATCCCTGTAAATCATTGTATTAGAGATGAACATTATTATTTTTTTGGGTAAATAATTAATAAAGTTAGTTTTATTTCCATATTTAAAAATATGTAGGGCTCTTTTATTCTAATGTCTTTGTTAAGCTTACAAAACAGCAAAAAAGAGAAAAAGGAAATAAATTTAATTATGACAAACAAGTTAAAGTGTTTACAAACTAATTAAATGGGATCCACAGCTAGGCCATTTCCCACCCTTATTGTTCAAGTAAACGAGCCAAAAAAATAAATAATAAATAATAATAATAATAAAGGATAATTATGGAAACTTACCTTTAATTTGAAAATTTTTCATAGTTATTTTTCTTTTTCTTTTTTAGTAAACTTACATTACAGTTTCATTTTCCTTTCAAATAATTGTTTTTAACATAAAACAGATAATCTAATATAAAATCAACAAGTAAAAAGACAATAACACCCATTTAATCTAAACCAATCGTTTCATGGATGATTTAGTTCCTGAAATAAAATAGTATAAACCGATTACCAAACAAGTAGAAATGAACTAATAAAAGAAGAGAAAAACATAAAAGGGAATTGGATGTAAAATTGAAATAAAATTACCAATATTTTGCCCCAGTCTGCAACTTTAAAAAACCATAAGAAAAAATAACCTGAACCACCTATCCATATATTGAAACAATTTGATTAAGAATTTTAAAACCTATAAATGCAAAATAGAACTTCATTTACTTACCCAATTATAGATGTGCTAGATCAAAAGCAATGTAATAAAAAAAATAAAAAATAAAAAAAAAACCAAGTTTAAAGGTTGTATGAAGGATTGTCTTCCACAACCTTTTTAATCCCAAAAACAATAGAGAAGTTGAAAAGTCAAATCCTCTTCAAGTACGTCAGGGCATTTTGCCAATTGTGTGCTTGTTTAGTTAGAGGTTTCCACTATTCTATTAAAGTTGCTCTAAATCATAGATGAAATATTGTGTTTAGGTTAAATGGGTATTGTTATTTTTTCACTTTTATTAGATTATCTATTTTATGTCAGAATTTTAGAAGGAAAATGAAACTCAAGGTAAGTTTCTGTTTAAAAACAAAAAAAACAAAAAAGACTAACTATGAAAAATTCTCAAACTACAAGGTATGTTTTTGTAGTTATCCCTAATAATAATAACAATAACAATGCATGAGACTCTAAGCAAGTTTTTTTTCTTTTTTTTTTTTTTGGCTGAAATAGAGTATAAGCAAGTTTTGCTTCTTACTTTTTTCTCTTTTCCATTTGCTTTATTATCTTCTTCTATGTAATCAATGCGCAAGCTCAAACACCAAATGAAAACAAAAGAACCATCGTAATTTTGTACTGTGCAAAATTGTTACACATTTGTATTATGCAAATTGTTACATAATGTCAGAGTTATAAATTAAAATTTTATGAGATATTTGGTTGTGAACTCAATAATTACCATTTTTCATATTCATATTCATTTTAGTTCAGCTACACTATATATCGGCATTAAACTTACTCAATTATTATATACTTTTGGAGTTTTTGTTAAATAAATATAAAATCCCGGACTCCAGATTCATATCCCATTTTTTTTTTTTTTCAAAACAAAACCTTCATTTCTGACTCCATCTTTAGCAAAATTTGAACAGATGGTCAAATTCCAAGTTTGCTTAGTTCCTTTTTTCATTTGTCTATATTCTCAGTTGAGTAAATTAAATTCAAAATTGGGTTTTTTTTATTATTATTAAATTTTTTTCCAATAAGAAAAGGGTTTTAAAAAGAAGGCATATGATGCGTATACAATTTCCAAATCCAAAGTCTACCTTTTAAAAATGTTGAACTAAATGCGAAGGTTGACTAATGTAACCTGATTCCGACGGTCCAGCATATAGTTTTAGACCGGGTACATGGACCTTGGTCAACTTCACAAGCCTGTTCATGTTGGGTCACAATGCTTATTCATAATTTTCAAATCTTATTTTGTTCTTTTTTTAATTTAATTTTCGATACATCTCTGATTGAAAACTTATTATTAATTCTATAGCACAGACTTTAACTTCTTGTTTCCATGTGGTGCATTAAAAAAAATAAAAATAAAAACCATTATTTTTCTACCCAACAAGAAATAAAAAGAAACCACCACTTCATGCCATGCTCAAGTCAAAGTCAACTGAAAAGGGTGACCGCCTATGAATGGCTCAATTATGCCAGCTGGTCATCAACCATCCAATCCATTACGTAATTCCCACGCACACGGTACATACGTTCCTGGGTTTTTACCGGTTACTCGTCGAAACAACATGTCGTTTCAGGAGCTAACTCATGATTTACGGCGAACAGTCAACGAGAGGGAGCCAAGCAACGATGCTGTTCCTAAAGTCCTTACCGTACACGGAGCTAGTTCCGGTTGATTTGTCGGTAACCGACCATTCAATATAAGCCACGTAACTGGTGCTATACGACATAGCCTCCTACTTGACTATCATTATCATTATTAACACAAAATGACCAAGGAATTTGCTATTTGCTAGTTGCTAGTTGCTTAGAAATACAAAAAAATAAAAAAATAAAACCAATTAGATTTGCTTTCCAATGTGCGATACCCATGTAAGATTACCACCGTGTCTCAAGGTTCTACTTATGTTTAGTAATTTTGAATATTTGGTCCAATTAATTTTCATAATTTTCTGGGGAATATGCCCAAAAATTGTGAAGGTAATGGAGATGGATGGAAAATATAATGAAAAGAAAGGTGAATACAGACAAAAAAAAAAACAAAAAAGTGTACAAAAAAGTTGGGCAACGTGCCAGGACCAAAGTTTTCCTAAAGAATATATATTATATATAAATGAGTCATTTATCTGAATGTTATTACCGTGAGGAAGGAAGCTTCTGGGTTGAGGTTTGTAGTGAATCACAGCCGTAGATTCTATCATTGCGGTTGTAACATCTTTAATCTGTGTTGGGAGTTGGAACTTTACAAGTACAAATACAAAAGAGAATCCTCTCTAGGATTCAGAATCCAAAAGCGTAGAATTAAGAAAGAAAAGGGAGAGAAAAAGAAAAGAAAAAAAGAAAAGAAAACATGTTGGAAGGAAAAGGTATGATAAAGGAAACAGATATGCCAGAAAAGATGCAGATGCAAGCCATGGCTTGTGCTTCTCAAGCTCTTGATCTCCATGATGTTTTTGACTGCATCTCTATTGCTGCACATATCAAGAAGGTAACTTTCACTCACCACTGCTTTTAAATTTTCATTTTCTTTTGCTCTGTGTTGGTTTGCTGAAATTACTGTCATTTTCTTTATGTTCTGACTTACTTCCATCATTTTACAAGGTATAAAATAATGAAATTTTGATGCAATTTAATGTTTAAAATTTTGGTGGGTTTATTATTAGTTTTGATGGGTTTTTGCGTTATTCAGGAGTTTGACAAGTTGTATGGGAGTGGATGGCAATGTGTGGTGGGTTCAAACTTTGGTTGCTTTTTCACTCATACACCAGGTACTTTCATATATTTTGCTCTGGAGACCCTCAATTTCCTCATCTTCAAAGGAGCTTCTTCCTGATTTCACCACTTTGAGTACAGAGAGAATATGAGAGAGAGAAGAAGATAGAGATAGATGATGGGCTGGTGCTGATGATCGTTTTTGTATAAATAGTGGAGGTTGTAGGTTCACTTCAGTGCCCGATGGGTATAGATTTTTTACTGTTAGGAATATCCATCTTTGTAACTAAATGTAACTTATCTGCCTTAAATATTTCTTATAAAATTTAATTATTGTTTTCTATTATTTTATCTTTATCTTTTTCCTTGTTCCTTGATAGAAATGCGTGTTAATGTTCTTATCTAGTTTTCTTTGCTGTTTCTGATAATCATCAATGGAAAAACAAGCTTCATTGTCCTCATCATTATCTAAGCGTGGGAATCTCTCTTCTTTTTCATTGGCTGTCTATATTGTCATTTTGTCATATATTTAGAAATTTGAACATAAAAACATTCCATCATTGAACTTTGAATAGTTATCCGAACCAAGTTGAAACCAACGTCTTTGCAAAAGCGTCATGAAAGAACAATATTTGGCTTCGGTGCACTTTCCTGAAAACCTGTACGCCAAGGTGTCAAGCTCTTTCTCTCTTTTTGTTTTTTGGTAGACAGGTGTCTAGCTCTCCAATGTATTAGTCAGAACAGCCAATGAAATCTTTCTGCCAATAATAATTTTATGCATGATAGTTTTGGTTTTGACGTACAAATTAAGTAGAAATCAATTTCTTAATGGCATTCACAACTTGCTCTGCTTCACCCAACATTTAGACTCCTTAGCCAGGATGGAATAGACCTTAGCCAGGATGGAATATACACTATCTATATGTGGGGGAGGGGGTTGGGGGAGGGGGTTGGTTTTCACCGCCTAACTTGTAATTCCTCATAGTCTCGATTCCATTACAAATTTCCTCCATCATCCAGTACGCTAGAGTGATGCTAGAGTGATGCATAGTCATAGTCTTAGATTAGGAGTGAGTCGTTGTGAATTTTGAGAACAAGATGTTTGTAATTTGGTTGAGGTATTCAAACTGAGATTGAAAAGCTCCTCTACAAGACTCAGGAATGAAACAAGATGTTTGTAATTTGGTTGTGTTATTCAAACTGAGATTGAAAAGCTCCTCTACAAGACTCAGGAATGAAACAAGATGTTTGTAATTTGGTTGAGTTATTCAAACTGAGATCGAAAAGCTCCTCTACAAGACTCAGGAATGATGGACGAATGGTGGACGGCTCAAAAGCAGAGATTTCATGTTAGCTTCGTTTTTTATGGTCTCATTGGAAGCTTCTTCTGCAGTGTTGTTTCTTGGTTAGCGCTAGGCAGCGTAACATCACAAAGAGAACTTCTCTTTGTCAACTGCTGCAATTGCCTAAGAATAAACATAAAAGTTGTCATATAAACATTAAAACATTTTTTAAATGAAATTACTCGATATGTAGTTAATGAAAACTATAATCACTGTAAACTTATTAGTTCTTTCCCATTCCTAGAGGCTGGAACTGATATTTAGACGCTCAAAGAAACAGTTTAGATATAAACTATGTTCAGCAGTGCTGGTTTATTTTGCTGTCAAAATGTGATCTGAATACCTTCTTCATGAATGATAGCTGGAAGAATACAAAACCAATAGTCGCCATTCAAAACCCTAATCCTTCATAATACTGTAACACGATCTTTTTTTTTTTTTTTTTTTTTTTTTTTTTTTGTTTTTTGTTTTTTGTCATAAACCTTCTTCCTAATAGAGTCTCCATGTTTATGAAGGGCATTGAGATGCACAGAACATGCGAAAACATCAAAATTGGGTTAAACTGTAATAAAATGCTTACTTCCAATATGTGATCCAGAGGTCTCAGCATCCTCTTTAATGTGTTGATCCCCAAGAATAGAATTGATGCTTATCAAAGAACAGTCACTTAACTTTCTTGTCATCTTCTTTGCATCCTACATTTTTTGTCTGCAAGTAAGACTACATCAGATAAAATTTTTCAACCATCGGACTACTACAGCTATGTATAGATTAGAGAAAGTAAGTGGACATTGTAGAAATAAATCATATGCACTCTTATAAAGACTCATAATGAGGACTCACAACTGATTTAGCTGCTATAGGCTCCTTGACAAGCTTTTCCTTCTTAAGACTATTCTTCTTTGTGTTGTATTTTCTTGCAAAGGCGCTGGGTTTGGTGCTTGATTGTCAAAAAATTTGATGCTTGGTGATGTTTGATTCAGAATCAGATGTTTTTGCCTTTGAAGAGATCATCTTGCCTTGCTGTTGAGACTTTGGAGCATGTTTAACTTTCACTATATCCTTCTCCAATGACTTCCCGCCAAGAGCAGCCTCCTTTTGGACCTTATCAGCTCTGTTCTCTATTGCCTCCTTTTTCTGTGGTTTGAGGTACAGGATGTTATGTTCTCAACTTATATGAAGGCTTTTCTTTAACATCTTTTTCTTCTGGTCTCTCAACCGTTAGTTTATGTTCTTTAGCTCCTTCCTTATTAAGCTGTTCATCTTTTCCATATCTTTCAGACCTGTTAATCTGCTTCTTCTTCAGGTGTACCATATACTTCGAGCCTCCTGCAACTTGCCAAGCATGACACCAGAGAATCTTCCAGATCAAGAGTGCCTTTTAACAAATCTTTTGCAATGTCTTTAGAGTGCCCATCAAAATTCAAGCCCCTGGACCAAGACTTAATGGTCTGGTTCAGCTTTTGGACTCCTCTAGAGACCTGTCTAAGTTGAAACGAAAGCGCTATGAAATTCTTCTATGACCTGAAACGAAGAGGGTGTTTTTGTTCCTTGGAGGGCTGGTTTTGGAATTTCAATTGCTGGGTTTGGTTGTCTTGTGTTGTTAGGTTGATTTGGCGTCGACAATTCACATTGCGGATAAACAGTGGGTCCACTATATTTCTCGGCATTCAGTTCTCTTTTATGACTTAGATATGCTTATCTATTTACATATGGAACCGTGGCAGAAATGGTTTTGCTTTTGGAATTTCAAACAGTAATCTTGAGACTTAATGGTTCAATGGTTTGTACACCATGCTAGAGACTTTTACAAACGGTGCTAGGCGAGTGCTCAAAGTTTCATTTGAGACACTATAGAAATTATCTTGAATGGAATGAAGTACATCAACTTTTTGGGCATTCTCTATTGAGACTTGTTTGAATAACCTAAAATCGAATATGCAGGTGCTTCGAAACTCTCCAGAACGAATCTATTTTATTTTATTTTTTCCTTTTTTGTTTGTTTTTGATAGAGAAAAGAAAGAGCTACAAGATGGTATTAAGTGCTGGGGAAGTGATTCCACATTACAGTCATTAAAAAACATAAGGCTCAAAGAGTTTTGCTAGCAAATAAGTTAGCCAGTTTATTTGAAGATCGGTCATTCCAGCAGAAAGTCCAGTTAAAAACACTTTTCTTCCTTGCTCTGATGGATCTAATATCTGCATTTGTCTCCCATCCCAATGGTTACTCAAGAGAATTGATTTCATTCACCAGAACCGCGCGCAGCATCCGAAGACCACAAAATATCTTTACAAGCTCTATCAGAGGCAGCATAAGACGCCCACTATATTGCTTTGATCTCCGCCGCATGAGGGGTGTCACAGTGACTAAGCGAATTTGAAGGTAGGTGAACAGGATTCACAGCTATAGCCGCATTACCACCCTTAATATGGCAATATCCGTATTAATTTTCCACTATCCCTGTGGTGGAGAGCTCCATAGTCGAAGTTTCTTAAGAGACAATCCTGGAGCCAGCTCAACCAATTCCTCCACCGAACTTTCAAACCTCCTCATCGAGTCCAAATCCAAGATTGTTCCACTAAACAACCCTGTCATTCTCGATACTGCCAAGCATTGATACATAAGAGTGGCCAAGTAAATTGTAACAAAATAGTTCTTTATCCATGTCACTGAAACAAGGATCTGGTTTAGGAGTAATGCAGAATTCAATCAACCTCCTTGATACCTATCACTGTCCAAGAGTCCAATCTGCAGCCCCATTTATTCGGAAAAGCCAACCTCCTGATTCCATTACGCTCCTTGAACGGTGTCGAAACTAGTTTCCAGTTCCACCTCACAACCACTAACAGGGCATTCCCTACCTCCGATGCCTAGCTTCTGTAACAGGGCCTCTTTTGTAGGAATGGAATTCAAGAGCACCCACCATAGAAAAATTTTGAGCCCTTCGTGTATTTTTTTATTTATTTTTAAGATTGCCAAACTTTCTCGACACTCCACAACCTTCCTATTCACCTAGTTTTGGAACGTTAGCCCATAAGAACTACTTACTGAAAATACACCCATCGGGTTGCCAATCCAGACAAGTCTGTCTTGTTCTTCCAGCTCGGGCCACTTCATATCATTCAAAAATCGTTGGGAAAAATGCTGTTGTTTAGTTATTTCATGGAGCATTTGAAGTCTAATCTTCTCCTACTACAGAATACAGATTGAGAATCTCACCTTGGTCTACCAATCTCAAAGTGCAGGTCTCGTTGTGGAGAGGGCTGCAAAGGAATATTGAAGGATATTTTTGTAAACGCATGAGCGTACCATATATTCAGATATACATTCCGGACTTAAAAACCATTTCTCATACATTACAAAAGTAATAATAAAGTAGGAACAAGAATACAATATATAATAGGATAGTATTTGAATTTGTGCAGTCACCTTCGTCTTGGTTTAGGGAAAAAGACAAAAGAAGATTATTATTATTTGGTGAATATAGACAGAGATACGATTTGGGATTCGGTTTGGGGTTCACAATGTATTTTAGTCAATTTATTTGTCAATTGGTCACTGTATAATCAAGGTGGGAACTAAAGAGTATGTTATAAATGGGGATGGAGAATGTGATATTAGAATCTATCAAATAATTTACAAATTTAGACAAAGATCCGATTCACAGTTCAGCTTGTTTAATGGGATAGTTTGTATTAATAAGACTTTGAATCTTGTTATTTACAAAAAAAAAAAGAAAAAAAAAAAAAGGGAGTGTTTTTGGGTTTTGCAAAAGCTGCAACCAAGGTTTATAAAAGTGAAGTACCATGTCACATATACAGCCAATTGTCATGTGGTGTGTTCCAGGATAGGTTGGTTGGGATTGCTCACCGGCCTTGTCTTTTTAACATTTTGATTTATCTCTATAGGACTTTTTATAAAGCGCAATCAAGAAGAAAAATAATATATCTATGATCTCATATATTACCCCAAAAAAAATAAAATAAAAAATCTATAATCTCATAACATTACTAAGATATATACGAGCATTATGAAGAAAAATAAATTTAGAAGTGTATATTTAAGCAATACAAGACAATCACCAACACCATTTCTCTTCACATTAATTTGTACATATGAGCTAATTAGTTGCGAAATTCATAATATATGCACGTATGGGGAATAAAAGGGCAATCGTCCCATTGCAAATGTTTATTTATTTTTTTGGTTCTAATAATGATAATGTGATACGTAATTGAAAAGGGTGGCATCTTTTTAATAAATTACTTGTTAAATATTAAAAAATAAGGTGTGTTATACTTACATAGGAATCCTGGAGCCTTCAGAGATTCACAATGATGTGCTATTCAATTTACCAAAAACCCACCTTTTCATATTTCTACCATAAAAAAAAAAAAAAAGGAAAAAAACAACACCACCGAAAAAAAAAAAGAAAAAAAAACTTTTGATAGTAAACGAAGCATACCCACTACAAAATATTGTTTTCTTTTTCTTTTTTTCTTTTTTTTTTTTTACCTCTGCCAGTTTCTATCAATTTCTTCAACAAAAACAAATTATTACCCCTAAATTTGGTTGCTCACTTTCCTTAATTACACTTTAAAAAATGAAGCTTATTTTTAGTTTGAACAACAAAAAGTAAATAATAATAAGTTTCTGAACTTTTAAATATTAAGATTAACCTTTACATTAAAACTCGGTTGTTTTTCAGGTGAAACAATGGTATTTTTGACAGATATTAAAATATATAAGTGTGTAATAAAATGGTGGCAGTCTGACAGATAATGATATTCCTTAGTTTGTAGGATTATAATATAAACCTAGCGAGGCAGACATCTTCCCTCCAGACGTAAGGTTTATTTTAATGTTTACATTTATTTTTGTTTTTTAAGCTGGGAATTGGTAATTTTTTTTTTTTTTATGAGATGGGAGTTTTGTTTTTTTTTTTTTTGTTTTTTTTTTTGGGGTAAATTGATGAGATGGGAGTTGGTAATATTAAATGGGAATCTCCTAATATTGCATGGAAGACAATTGTAATATAAAAAGAATTAGATGGGTTCGATAAGAGGAAAAAGGTCAAATACACTGCATGGTAAATCCAAAATATTTCTTTATTATCAAGACAAAAAGAATAACGACCTAAAAAGTAACAAACAGTTTTCTAAGACACCTCTTATATCATTTAGACCAAGATTTAAAATATCAGATATTTTTTGAAATTTTTTTTGATATTTTTATTTTTTAAAGAGGTCGAAATAAAATTTAGATTCGAAAAGAAAATAGATAAAACTTTTATAATATCCATCGAAATTTCTGAAATTTTGCCAAAATTTTCATGGAAATTTTCATAAAATATTCACATCAAATCCGTAACGATTTGATTAAAAAATCTATAATTTTCATATAAATTTCTGAAATTTCCATGAAATTTCCATTGAAATTTCAAAAATATCCATAAATTTTTTTAATTTTTTTAAAAAATTCATAAATATTATTGATATTTAGTAAAAAAATTTTATCAAATTAACTTCATTGATAATTTTTTTATTCTTTAATTGCTTTTTAGATATTTAGTCACATAAGCAAAACTAGTCTATTGTTATTATAATATGAAACTTAAGTTGAGAGATATGAAAGTTGAAGAAGAAAATCATCAAGACTTGGATCCAACAATAATATTTGAAATTATAATGGAAGATGATGATGAAGAGGGCAACCAAATGTACCAATGGATTAGAGATGTTCATTTAAATGATCATGAAGGGAATCCTGATGCAAAGATTGTTTAACAAGCTGAAAAAGAGGGAATAAATGTTCAAAAAGTGACTGTTGAATAAGTAAATTCTAGTAGTGGTGATTCATTTCAAGGGCTTATGAGAGAGCAAACTAGAACTATTAGTGTTTCAACTCCATCAGATGGTACACATTCACAATTTGAGACTCTTAATAGTCACTCTAGCTCCAGTGATGATGAAGACAACTTCAATAAATTATCTGAATTAGAAATTAGAAGAGGTAGTGGCCAAAAGGAATCACCAAGTCAAGAAGCTGGATTAAGCCCATTTACTGGTGAACAATATTACACACATGCAACACAAGATGAAGATTATGGGAGTAGAGATGCAGGTCAAGGATTCGGTGCTGTTGGAAAAGAATATATACGTAAAGAGAAATTTATAATGAAGATGTCACAAAAAGAAAAAGATTCAATTTATATGAATTTTGGATCTATGAGGGTTGTAAGTCATTTTCATAACCCTTATTCAATGGATATTTATGGAATGTCATCAAATACTAACTCATGGGTACCATCTCAAATTCAACCATCAAAGAGTAGTAGTTATGCATATAGTCAACCAATAATGGAAGATCCATATGGTGGGCATATTAATAATTATATGCAAAATTATCAGGGAAAAACATCTTTACATAACTATTTCTCATATTTTATATCTTAAAATCAAAATGAGGAGGAAACCGATGATTTTCAACCACTCAGAAGTTTTATGTTATATTAAGATAACATTTATGAACTATAACGTAATTGTAATAATTGTTTTATATATTTTATTAATAAATAATTTTATCATATATGTATTTTTTGGTACATTTTTATCAATTCATTTATGGTCATTAATGCTTATTATAAATCAATTAACTAAGAAGAATATAACATCCATTCAATATTTTAGCAAGTTTTATAATCATTTTGATAAATGATGGATTAAATAAGCTAATTCTAAAGTTTCAATAAAAAATTTCATTTTTTAAAACAAATTTCCATCATTTTTTATAACATTGTATCGATATTCGATATTTTCTGATATTTTTTTGAAAATTTCCGTATTTTAAACTCTTGATATTTCCATCGATATCGATTTTTTGAACCTTGATTTAGACTTCCACTTGCGGTCTCATACTTGCATTTATGCAAACTTCTCTCTTCAAAAATCAGTCTTCCTCTCTGTTTCTCAGAGCCTCTCTAATGGAAAACTGATCCAATATTAAGCTCTTCGGCATGTTGCGTGGCTTCTGTTTCTCAGAGCCTCTCTAATGGAAAACTGATCCAATATTAAGCTCTTCGGCATGTTGCGTGGCTCATTCGGATCATGCAGGTTTCGAAACATATCGGATGTGGTTGAGAAAATCGTTTTCTCACAACATTACACTACATTATATCAGATGTAACAAGTGGTAATTCAACACAACACCACTACATCACCAAAATATTTAAACTTACATGTGAGGAAGACTTTTAGAGAAAAATATAAATGAAAAGAAAGTTCATCTTCTATGTTAGAGAAAAATATAAATAAAATGAAAACACATATTCCATCAGTTTAAACTTTTGAAATCAATGGTAATTCAATACAACACTACATAACCAAAATATTCAAATGTCGAACACAATAAGTAAACAACAGGAGAATCAAATCATCAAACATTTCATATCATAATGCATAATTAAATAACATTAGAATCAAATGATCAAACATTTCACATCGTAATGCAGTAATTAAATAACAGTAGCACCAACCAAAATATTCAAACATTGAATGCAATAAGTGGTAATTCAACACAATACTGCATAATCTAAATATTCCAACATCGTAATGTAGTAATTAAATAACAACTGAACCAGAGATATTCAGAAACATCTATTAATTCTCAAGTTTTTGATATCAGTAGTAATTTAACATAACACTGTATAATCAAAATATAATTCAACACAACACTACAGAACCAAAATATTCCAACATCGAATGCAATAAATGGTAATTCAACACAACACTACATAACCAAAATATTCAAACATCGAATTAAATAAGTAAACAATAGCAGAATCAAATGATTAAACATTTCACATCGTAATACAGGATTAGTGGTAATTCAACACAACACTACATAACCAAAATATTCAAACATCGAATGCAATAAGTGGTAATTCAACACAACACTATATAGCCAAAATATTTAATAAGTAAACAATAGCATAATCAAATGATCAAACATTTAATGCAAAACACCAAACAAAAATCCAATCCTAGAATTGAAAATTAAACAGCAAATAAGGTATGAAATTTTAAAATTCCTCTTGGTAACTTCCAAAGTAGATTTATTGTAACAAAAACCATCTAAAGGAAATAAATCAAAATTCTCCCCCCCAAAAAAAAAAAAAAAAAAAAAGGAAAAACGACCATAGTACAACTTGGGTTTTTGTTACAGTAATCTTGCTCCATCCTTTAGCCAACTGCTGGCAATCTCCTTGGTATGGTGTGACGGTATAAACAGATCATTGTTTCAAGATCTGGTTGTTATAGAAAATTTCAAAGAAAATAAAATAAAATAAATAAATAGATACATAAAAGGGTGAGAAAGAAAAATCTAAAATCCATAACAACAAAAACAGATATATTTTTAAAATTTTTTATTTTTTACCTGTTCGAAATCTCTGCAATGATACTCAACCATATGAGCAATAGGAAAACCATTGACCATATATTGGTATCTAACAACCCATCCAATGTGATCACCCTTGGCATCATTGATACTGGAAATGCTCTATTAGGCTTCACAGTCCAACCCTTTGTCTACAAGCCAACGGTAGAAATGAAACTTATCTATATATATATATATATATAATTATAATTGTAAGCATTTTGAGAATGAAACCAACCTATGTAAGAAAATACTGTGAACAAAAAGAAAATAAAAATAAAAAGAAATCTAAAATTAGGTTCACTTGTCCAGAGATTTAAAGCAACATCATGTTAAACACAAAAAAAAGTTGATATACATAATAAACTTACATTTTAATAGTTTAAATTTTGGGAATCGATAGTAATTTAATATATATTAGAATTCAAAATCTTAAAAACATAGATTCAAATTTCATCATCATGACGTTACCATCTATCACCATACATTTAACAAATTGACACTTAGAAGGATAAAAAATGATCTAATCATATTACCATCCATTTATGAAATTGACATTTGTAAAAACAATTAATACTCACATTACCAATTGGCATTTATAAAGAAAATTAACACTTGTAAAAACTAAAAATAGCCATATCTTTCCCTCATTTTGACATTTGTAAAGATAATTAACACTTGTAACAAAAATGGCCATATCTTTCCCTTTATTTCTTCTTTCTTCTTAAGTGAGTAACAGAGAGTATGAGTTGGTGCTGAAGGTTAAGGGTCATGGGTTTTTGTTAGTTACCTGCATTTTTATTTTCATTTTCCTTGAGATTGCTTTTTAGATTCTTATTTAGAAATTTTGAAGCAAGAGTTGCATATACAATACTTGATATAACCGAAAAATATAGTCCATTTATTATCCTTTTAATTTGACCTTTGATGATAAATTCTCCAAGCTTTGAACAAGTTTAAGTAGTTGAAGCTTTGTACCTCCTATGAACATCTAGAACCATACATACATCATATGAAATTATAACCTTGAGTCAGTAGTACAAGGTTTCTCTCTCTATGTATTAATCAGAGAAAACTTATATTATATACAGAAGAAAAAGCCAAATATTGAAACACTAACCTATTGAAATCTGTTTGCCAATAAAAAATTATGCATGATAGTTTTGAAGTTCAAATTAAGTAAAAACTTCTTCAATTAATCCACTTAGGATCAATTTCTCAATGTCATTCACAACTTGCTCTGCTTCATCCAGGGAATATTGACTGCTCCATCCAGATTCCCAGATTCCATTTACAAACCCTTTGCACATCATATCCCTCTCCAAGATTGAACATTGGCTGTCTACAGGTGGGTTTTCACCTCCAAGCTTGGTGTAATTCTTCAGAGTCTCAATTCCATTACAAATTTCTTCCATCAAGTCCTCTAGAGTGATGCATAGTCTTACATTAGGATGGAATCTTTGTGAATATTGAGAACCTTTACGTTCAACGAGTTCATTTGCACAATCTGAGGAAAGTTTCATACTGGATGCTCCAAAATCATTGGCACTAGATGTTTGTAATTCGGTAGAGGCATTCAAACTGAGATCGAAAAGCTCCTTTACAAGAGCCAGGAATGATGGACTGCTCAAAAGCAGAGATTTCAGGTTAGCTTTGTTTTTTATGGTTTTGCTATCTGTTCTACAAAGACCAATGGGACTGGAAGCTTCTTCTGCAATGTCTGTTTCATGGTTGGTGGTTGACAGTGTAAGATCACAAAGAGACCTTTGACAATCGCTGTAATTTTCTACACAAAAGAAGAGAAAAGTGTCATGTAAACACCAATGAATTTTTTAAATGAAATAGCTCCTATGCTTTGGTTAATGAAAATAATTATCTCTATACACCAAATAGTTCTTTCCCATTCATAGATGCTGTAACTGCTATGCAGATACTTGAAAAGCAGTTTAAGTATAGACTATTTTTAGCAGTGCAGGGTTATTTTCCTGTCAAAATGTGATCTGAATAGCCTATTCATGACTGTGTGAAGGTGTGATAGTCAGGAGAATATGAATCAGAATATGTTAAAAAAATAAAATCAACGCCATTCAATAATTCTAACCTTTCACAATATTGTAAGTTTATTATCATTATTATTACTATTTTATTTATTTATTTTTTTTTTTTGGTCACTGCTTAACAAAACATAAATTTTCTTGTCAAAGTCTCCATGTTTATGAAGGGCATTGAGATGCACAGAACATGAAAAACATCAAAATAGTGGAAAACTGTAATAAAAAGGCTTACCTCCAATCTGTGAACCAGAGGCCTGAGCATCCTCTTTAGGGTGTTGATCCTCGAGACTAGAGTTGGTGCTTATCAAAGGACAGTCACTTTCACTGGCAAGGTCAACTTTCTTGTCATCTTCTTTGCATCCTACATTTTTGGTCTACACAAAAGATTACCTCAGATAAAATTTTGGAAACCAGTGAACAACCACAGCTATATAGAGATCATAGAAGTAAATCAAATGCACTCTTGCATATAAAAACTTGATATGAGAAAGACTCACAACTGATTTAGCTGCTGTAGGCTCCCTGACAAGCGTTTCCTTCTTTACACGATTCTTCTTCTGATCACTGGAATTACGAGTTAGACTTTGTGTTGTATGTTTCACAATGGTGCAGGATTTGGTACTGGATTGTCGAGAAATTTGATGCTTTGTGATGTTTGATCCAGAATCAGGTTTTTTTGCCTTTGAAGAGATCATCTTGGCCTGTTCTTTAGACTTTGGGGCATGTTTAACTTTTACTGTATCCTTCTCCAATGACTTCCGGCTAAGAGCAGCCTCCTTTTGAGCCTTATCAGCTTTCTTCTCAATTGCCTCCTTTTTCTGTGGTTTGTGGTTTACAGGATGTGAATTTCTCAACTTATTTGAAGGCCTTTCTTTAACAACAACATATTTTGCTTCTGGTTTTTCAACAGCATCTTTTGCTTCTGTTTTTTCAACTGTTACTCTATGTTCTTTAGCTCCTTCCAGTTCAAGCTCTTTTATTGGAGTACCTTCTAGTTTTCTGGGCATTTTGTCAGACTTCAACATTGCTTTCAAAGTAGACCGCTCTTTTGTTCTCAACTTTCTTAGCATCTTTCTTCTATCCAAATCCTCTTCTTCTTGAAACAATGGTGTATGATGCTTCTTCGTTTCCACGCATGGAGCACGCAGAGGTCTTATAAGTACAATAGGTTGACTTTCATCAATCCATTTCTCTTCTGGATGAGAATGACTAGAATGTTGGAAACTGGGTTGAAGCTCTTTAGCAGAATTGCTTCTCAGAAGTCCTTTAAATTGCATGGTTTCAATAATTTCCTTTAAGGTCCTTTCCTTGTTGGCTATCTGAAGTTCAGATTGAGGCTTTCTCACCTTTGGCTTATCAATCTCAAAGGCAGGTCTTTGCTGATTCGAAATTTTTTGATCCTCAAACTGTTTCTGTGGACTGGGATGCAAAGTTTTTGGAGGAAATTCTCCTAAACCCATGAGCTTGGCAATCAGATTTGGACCCTTTGTCTTCTGTGGAGGTGCTGATGCAGGAGCAGAATCAGTAGCGGCATGAAGAAAGGATGATTGACTTGAGCTGGTGGAGGGAGTTTCTGAAGCTGAGTCAAAATTTCTTGGGGGAAAAATAGCCCTTTCATGAATCTTTGTATTTGGTAATAGATTTTGCCTTACAAGGCTTTCTTTGATCACCTTCTTAAGTTCCTCTGTGCTATTCCTAGAAGACCCATCAACAGAAAGCCGAGGCTTTTGAAATCCAGGTACGAAATTGCTCTCTCTGTACTGATCTGAATACGTTCTTTCAATTCTAACTTCATCTTTTCCGCTGACCTTCTTAAGCTCCTCTGTGCTACTTCTGGAAGACCAATCAGCAGAAAGCCGAGGTTTTTGGAATCCAGGCATGAAATTGCTCTCTCTGTACTGATCTGAATGCGTTCTTTCAATCCCAACTTCATGTTTTCCATATCTTTCAGACCTGTCGATCTGTTTCTTCTTCAGGTGAGCCATGTACTGCGAAGCTTCCTGCAATTTGCCAAGCATGACCAGAGAATCTTGCAGATCAAGAGCTCCTTTTAACAAATCTTTTGCAATGTCTGTGGACTGCCCATCAAAGCTCAAGCCCTTAGACCAAGACTCAATGGTCTGGTTCAGCTTTTGAGCTTCTCTAGAAACCTCCCTGAGCTGAAATGAAGATGGGCTATGAAGTTCTTCTGTGATCCTTTTAGAGGGCATTTCTTGTTTCTCTGGCTTTATATCCAAAGATGAAGTTGAGCTCTTCAGCTTTCTTTTTCCTTCGCTCTTATGCTCTATTTTCTGGGAACTGGTTTTGGATTTTCTTGTTGTCCTACAATCTACTACCCCTTTAGGATCATCACATGTGACAAACGATCTGTAAATGGATGATTTTAGACCGTCTTGAGGCATATTCTGTGCTAGAAAAATAACATTGACAAAGTCAGATGCCTATATTAATCTATATAGGAACAAACCCACCAATCTCAATAACATTTTCTTAATTCTATATAATAACTTACATATTCTTGGATATTCTAGTCAAACTCTTCGAAGATTGTCTGTAAAAGGCATAAATAATACTTGTTTGATTCTGTTTTCGGTGAAAGTTACAGGCAAAAGACAAATGATCAGTTGCCGCCAACATAAACAAAAAAAGAAGAAAAAGCGCTAAACGAGAAACAAGATGAAAGCAACATTCTCTTTTGATTCTGAAAGTTTCAAACATCAACAAAAAAACATAAAGAAATAAAGGAAACAGAAAGAGGTGATGGATCTGAGAAGCAGGAAATGAAAAAAAAAAAAAAAAAATTATATGAAGCTGCATAAAGTTAGAAGTAAAAAAAGAAAAACAAAAGAAAAGAATTTTTCTCTATTTCAAGTTCCAAAAAGAACAGTTTTTTAAGTTACAAAGAGAATTAAAAAGACCATGGAAAAATCTGAGATTTTGAAAACAAAAGTATAACTACCTATTAATTTAGCGAGCATAATTAATGACCACAATGCAATATCCCATCAAAATACAATGCATTTCATGCATAAATTTACCTTGATTATATACTTCTTTTCCAGCATTGATCAACTTGATGATTCTCTCTATGCTCCAAACTCCCACCTAGCTTAAAGAACAAGCAAAAAAGACAAAGACAGAGAAAAATAATAAGGGTCACTGATCCAGACCCATCAATATGACGTAGAGTTGAAAAATGTTTTCGAGAGAAACTGGAAACTGAGCAAGCACAGACTCAGATCCAGCGAAAGGGAAGTTGAGCAGCAGTAGTCGGTGCATTGACTTTGTACACGCAAACACAGAAATTTCATGGCAAAAAGTGAGAAAAAGTCTAATATTTGGTTCTTATATTTGTTTATTGGGCTTTTGGAGACAAAGGAATCAATGGAAGATTATTAGCGTGATTAATGCGTGAGATCAACGGGTATGAAGATGGTTTTTCATTTTTATTTTGTCGTACATACACTGCACAGTGTTGAATAAGCAAAAGTGTGAAAGAGAAGAAGGAAACATCAAATATTCACTCAGCTCAGTACTGCAATATACATGCCGTGCATTTTGTTTACCCTGCAATTTTTTAATTTGTTTTTATTTTTTAAGGAAAAATAGAAAGATAAAAGAAATAATTTTTTTTTTCAAAAAAATTATGAAATAATTTGATTTATATATATATATATATATATATATATATACATATAAAGAGATTATATATAATCTGCCTTTTGGATCATCATGGGTTTAAAATTGGGTAATCATAGAATTTAGTGACAATCAATTTGAACTTATTTACATGTACTTATTCAGCTGTTTGCCTATTTTGAGCTTACATCACATCTTTCACTGAGCTCGCTTTAAAAAAAAAAATCACTGCTTTTCTCTGATCTTTTTTTTGATTGGAAAGTACTGTTTAGGATCATATGTGCTTGGCCCTCTGGTTCTTGTCCCTTTGCATGCATTTTCGACAAATTAGCTTGTGGGGTTGGGATTGAAACAGCATTATTGAATTTCTATATGGTTTTGTGTAGGACCATCAATAGATTTGTATTGGAGAAATTACCAGCTTGTTTTACACTTTCTTTTTTGTTTCACTTTCATTCAAGCTTGGTATTCACATTTTTGTGCTGTAAATTTTGGATATTCTAACGGTCATTTTCATGCTTTTTCTTAACATCCAAACATATTCTTAATCAAATAAAAACAAATTCAGCAAAATAATTTCATTTTTATTTATTAGATTTTGTCAATCATAGTTTTGGATTGAAGTTAATTTTCACAAAGAGACTAAAGCATAAACAAAAGGCTCATCTTTTGTTTCAATTAGAATTGCTTGTTTCTTAGAGAACCTCTTATCCGCAAGGTTAGTCACGGGTTGCAACCATCAAATTTTCTTCCTATTTATTGTTCAATCATTTTCCATCATTATAATTTAACTTTTTCTTTACAAAAATTTAATACTTTGGAAATCCAAAAATTTCTAATTAAGTATATTATATATTTACTTTCATTGTTTTTTTTCTTTTTCTTTTTCTTTATTTTTTGTTAGCCCAAATTATGTATATATAATTAAATTTTAAAAAAATAATAATAACCTTTCTCTATCATTTTTTTGTTTTTGTTTTTTTTTGATAAAATCTTTCTCTATCATTAGTTAGGTTGGTTTATGGCACAAAATAGAAAAGCCTACCAAAGTGACATTTTTAAATGCAGTCACAAGACTCTTGCATTGCATGGTAACTGTGCTTGTGTAGTTACTGCTTTTGATGTCTGTCATAAATGAAAATTAAACCTTCACCAATTCTTTTCCTCCTTTTGGGTTGTCATATAAATAATGGTTGGTCCTCTTAATAGTTTCAATATTTTAAGTATTAGTTACTTTCACATCTTAGATATTATACCAAAAGGCAATAAATTTATTCATTTGAATTAAATAACAAATAAGGAGGGAAAGTAACTCCAACTTGGATTAATGCGATTCTTTATTTTTAGTCAAAACAACAGTTGTAAAATTTGAAAATTGAAAACATTTGTGGACTTTAATGGATAATAACAATATTTTTGTTCCGTAACAGCATGTATATTGCATTTTTTATGATTTTTTTTTAATTTTAATTTTTGAGTGAGAAATATGAGTAGGAGTCTAATCAGGTAATAACATCAACCAACCCATTTTAAATAAAATTATGGCGTTATTGAAAATAATAATAATAAATTTGTGGTTAATGGTGGGGCCAGAATTAAATAAAAAAAAATAGAACCAGAGAAATTGATATACTCCAGCCAATTAGCCTACTAATACGAACAAATATTATTGAATGACCATTCAATTTCTGGTGTTATGCAGGCGTGGAGCTTTATGATCCTTATCTTCTGGTAAGAAAAGTTACATCCCATTAATAAAAATTTCATTTTTAGATTTTTTTTATTTTCGATTTTTAAAAATTGAAAAATATGATAATACTTTGGCCTGAACATTACTTTATGATAATAACATTAAAAAGGTTTAGTACCACGAAAAAAGTGTTTTAAGTACACGGAAAATTCAGATTGGGGTCTTTGGTCTTAGGCCAGAATTTAACAGCAACAAAACAATTGTTTGAAATTGGCAAATTATGATGAAATTTTCATTAGGCATGAATGAACTCGTATTTTCTTTTCTTTTTTAAACTTTTGGGATAAGTATGACCATGTTATTTGACTTTTTCTTTTTCTTTTTTTTTTTTATTAATGGAATTTTTTTGACTTTAGAATTTGTTGAAAGTCGAGATGGATGGGAATTTTGGCATACAAATTTATCGTTTAAGTTGTTCAGAATATAATAACTGTAAAGTTTTATAAAATAAAATAAAAAAATCAATTCCGTAGGGGAAAAAAAGTTATAAAAGAAAAAGAAAGGAAAAAAAAAAAAACTTTTATAAAGAAACTAAAATTTTCTCCCAAAAAAAAAAGGAAAAAGAAAAAAGAGGTCTATTACCGAGTAATGCCGGTGAGCCAACCGTTAGGATTTGAAATTTGCAAAGGCGGAGGCTTCTGTTGACTATATCCATGACCAAGTCCGCTTCTTCGTTTTTCAAATTCTTTGTCGACCGTTTCTTTCTTCCCTATCAAAACGACACACATTCTCTTCGCTCACTCTTACTGTAGCGGGACTGAGCGTGAGTCTGAGAGTGCATTTGCAGGTCCTTTTCTCTGAATTCCGAACTTCCAAGGTCGTTTAGTCCTCGCAAATTAGGATCTGCAAATTGCACGAATTTGGCTCTGTTTGTTCACTCTGCTTTTTCCGGTCAGTTATCGCTTTCTTCATTTCATTTTTCCTTTTTTTTTTTTTTTAATAAATTTTATTCGTTTTTCGAATTTCGGTTTCAAATTCATTTGGGTTTTTTGGGAAGTTTTCTGGAGTTTTGTTGACCAAATTGGATGCGATTATGTTTGCTAATGATTGTTCCAATGTGCTTATTCTGTTTGTTCCGTTTGTATTGAAACTTGGGGCTGGGATTATTTTATGTTTTTTGTAGTTCAATTTAATGGGTCGAAGCATTTTTTACCCCCCGATGATTGGAAATCTTTGTCAGCCACAGCCTAACTCTTCCAACAAATAAATTATAGATTTTATTTTTTCTCAAAAAAAAAAAAAAAAAAAGGCATTTTTTTTTTTAAGTTTTAATTGTATTGATTTTGTGTTAACCATTTTATCTATTTTTATGTACAGAATTGTTTCAAACCTTGAGTTGACTGAGACCTCTCAATAAAAAAAGATGAACTTTTAAATTCTTCATCTTTTGGATTATTGATTTTCGTTGATGGTAGGTAAGAGTTGTTACATCTCAATAGCTTTCTTCTTTTGCAATTCATTCAGGCTCTCTTGGCTTTTAGTACTAAGAGACCTTTGCAAACTTCTTGATAGCTAGGATTGTAATGTTTTTGAGGATTACTTGTGGACTTGATTACTATCAGATAGTAATTGACTTTAACAATTTGTGGAGGAACAAAACTAATGACAAGGTTGAGGAGAAGTAATATCAAGAGACCTGGAGTTGTGGCAGCGGCTCCTAACACAGAAACCAATGCTTGTCAGAAAATGAGACCTTTCCATGGGTAAGCACGCTTACTGTTTTGCTCATTTCCATTCTTGGTTTCTATTTTGCCTTGAGATTTTGTTTTCGTTGGTTCGATATGAGTATTTAAACCACTGCTTGTAAAGGAGGATCAGCGGCCCCACTAGACGCTCAACTACTGGAAAGTGGACGGCTGAAGAGGTAGCCATTTACATAAACTTAACTAACTAAGTCGATTTCTTTCGTTTTAGCTGGCTTAATTAGTTTGTGATTATACGTTTATAACAACCTTTTTGTTTTGCCTCTCTGGAACAGGATGAACGATTGCGGATAGCAGTTCATCATTTTAAAGGAAAAAACTGGAAAAAGATAGGTATATGTGATGTAAATGAATATTATCACTTTATTTTCATTTCATTTTAAGACATATACTAGACACTCATATCCATTATGTTTTCCTGTATCTCATGTTTTATTAAGTAATTATTCTTGAAGCATGTTATTATCTTTTCTACCACATGTTGGTAATCTTCACTTTTTCACTATATGTTCAAACATTTTCAAGAAAAATATCAACTTCTTGTATTGGATGTTTGCTTCTGTAGTTTAAAGTGCAAGATGTGTCAATATATGATGTTTACTTGTTATGAGTTTCTTTTTTCAGTAGGATGTACAGTGACTTGACGTTATAGATTGTGGAGTGGTTTCAGTATCTTTTTATCAAGAAGAAATTTACTGATTGTCCTTTTCCCATTTGAAATGGTATCATTTGCAGCTGAATTTTTCAAAGACAGAACAGACGTTCAATGCCTACACAGGTGGCAGAAGGTTTTAAATCCTGAACTCATTAAAGGTCCTTGGTCTAAAGAGGTACTTGTTTTCATTTCTTCAAGATGTTTAATACATGTACATAACACGCACGCATAATTATGTTTGCAGTTTATAGGCAGGTTTTGCACAGTTTCTATTTATACATATATGTTTATGCTGGTTAGATAGCCAATATCTTGTACCTTTCTTTGATCATGCATATCGACACAATGAGCAGGAGGATGAAGTAATAGTTGCTTTAGTAAATAAATATGGAGCAAAGAAGTGGTCAATTATTGCAGAAGCATTACCTGGACGTATTGGCAAGCAATGTCGAGAAAGGTAATATATTGAACCTGTCTGAACTACTAGTTTTACTTTACTCTCTCTCTCTCACATTCTTAAGAAATTCTGTCATATGACTCTTTGCTTGCTTTCATTGAATAATTTCTTCCACAGGTGGCATAATCATCTTAATCCAGCCATAAACAAGGAGCCATGGACACAGGAAGAGGAGCTGACTCTAATTCGTGCCCATCAAACTTATGGGAACAAGTGGGCCGAGTTAACAAAATTTTTGCCTGGAAGGTATGGACATATGGACATTCATGCTTCTAAACCATCTCTCTAAGTTTATTTTTATCACAAAATTATGAACTTGGATTAGGAAAGATTCTTTGACCAAATAAGATTTGGTCTGAAACATTGTTGTACCTTTTCTGCATCAGGACAGACAATGCAATAAAAAATCACTGGAACAGCTCAGTGAAAAAGAAGGTAGACACTTATCTGGCATCAGGTTTGCTTGCTCAATTTCAAGGCCTGCCTGAGGTGAGAAACCAAAATTCATCCTCTATGGGAATGCGGCAGGGTCATGCTGATGAGCTTATAGAAGAAAACATTATAGAATGTAGTCAAAGATCAAATGCTGTCAACTGTACAAAATTCGATCACGTAACAGAAAATACTGCTATAAATGCAACAGAGGATTTTAGGACTGAGGAATCCGATAGCGGAGTGGGTTGTAACCTTGAGCAACATTCAGCATATGAAGATGTCTCTCCTGCTATCGATGATACACAGTTTAGTTCGCATGAATTATCTGGCTTGCGCTTTCTGGATTCTTTAGAGGAATCATCAGTGCAGTTTGGAACTTCTGGATTCTTCCCGACTGAGAATGAAAACTATGACAGTGGATCTTCTCTGCTACAGACCTCTGAGGGGTACAGGACTTCTACTACAACAGAAGATATGCTTGTTGATTCTGTTAAAATGGAGCATCTAATGATATCTGAGAGTAATTGTTGCAAGATCATATTCTCAGAGGCAATGAAACCTGAAGGAAATGCAGCAAAAAAACCAATATATATGCCCTTGAATGGTGGCAAGAGTTCCTTACCTGGTCAATCTGATATCCATAGCAGTTCATCTGCCAGAACTTTACCATTAAAGTCACCTGTCCGTCCTAAGAATGTCTCAGGCCACACTCTGGAGCTGGAGGTCATTCCAAATCTGAAAGATGACTTTATCTATGTTGACTCTCCGAATGGTGATTCAGATAAAACAGGCCACCATTTGAAGAATGGTCCAAAACTCGTCCCCGTGGATATATTTAGTTCTTCAAATCCAGATTCTAGGGCAACCATTTTGTCTGGGTGTAGTGACAAAAGAGATTCAGAGTTGAATGAGGCCAATGTTCCATTGAATCTGGCTGTAGCAGATAACACAGATTCTATGCAAACTCTTACCTTGACGGATGACAGTTCCACCATGCAAAACAAAGAAAAGGATTTGGGCACTCTGTCATATGAACCTCTCCGTTTTCCATTGTTAGATATCCCATTTTTAAATTGTGACCTCATGAAAACAGGTAGTGAAATGCAGCAAACCTATAGCCCCCTTGGGATTCGTCAATTCATGTTGTCTTCGACAAACTTTTCCTCACCATGCAGCTTATTGGATTCTCCCATTGTGGATGGTACTCCTGAAGCTATATTAAAGCATGCTGCTAAGAGATTCAGCTCTACAGCATCCATCATGAAAAAGCAATCAGATGAAATTTTATCACCAGCTGAAAAGACAAAGGGAGAAATGAAATTTGAAAATGACACAAATGTGAGTACATCTAGCTTCACTGTGGTTTTTCTTCTCTAGAATCTAATTTTATTGAGAATGATGGTTCTGCAATGTCCTTATCTACACCTGAGGAGTCACTTCATTCTGATTGTCTCCAGAAACTGAGCTACGGGGATTCCATGCAAGACGTAGTTAATATGGACTGTTCTTTTGAAGGGGGGAAAGAGACTGTTGAAAATTTAGATGGCAGAATATCAGATAAAGATGATGAGGCCAAGGTAGATTCTGATGCTACTTTCCATTTTGTGACTATTGTTTCTTTAGACTATTTTGCCTGTATAAAGTTTTTCTAAAATGCAACAGACCAAGACTCAATGTGTTTGTTCTGAACTTTACCTGGTTTATACAAGTTCTATCTGCATTGTCAACATAATTGCTGATTACATTTGCTAAATCTTTACCACTGTTACTGCATCAGCATACAGGAGTACTTACCGAACATAACATAGGCAAAGATGCACATGAAACAAATAGCACATTGATCAATGCAGTTTTAAGTCCAAGAAGTCAGCATAGAAAGTTGGAAAGATCAGATTTGGGAGGCTCTTTAGATTCGGTATCTGAGAATGATGAGAGACAAACAGTTCCTGTTACATCTTTAGAATGTGCAGAGTCATCAAATCCTTCAAAAAGTACTTTGGAAACTGCTGAAAATGACGCTGATAATCAAAGCATTAACATGTAAGTTACATTGAGTTACGGTTCATGATATGGCTTCAAGTTATGGGTTTTGACATTTCTTCCTGCTACAGTCCTCTGCTTACCTCTTTTAGGTTTGCCATTCCAAGTTCTACCATTTAGTATGTTGGCTGTTGCTTGAAGTTTTGACTTCTTGGATTTGCTATTGTGTGTTCAAATAAACCATGGAATCCTAAGACTTTGATCTTTTATTATGACCAATGAAGTCATGAACATGCTAACTATTCACACCTATCTGTTGGAATATTGTAACTTGCTTGCATTTTGAGATGCTGACTGTTTTTCATTTTTTGTTTCAGGTTTGGTGAAACCCCAGGTATAAAAAGAGATATTAAATCTCCATCAACGTGGAAGTCTCCTGTCTTCGTGAATACATTTCTCCATGGAAACGTTGACACAATAATGACATTTGAGGTAGGTTTAAGTCCAAATTGGTACTTCTACATTTGTTGGTGTATTTTCCTCACACCCTCCCCAACTGTCCTAGCGTTTTTTGGTATTTATCTTTTTTTATTTTTTATGCATGTCACATTACTGCTTAAAAGATCCTTTTTAATTGCAACATTTTTTAGCCTCATGGGATCACCAAGCTATATCACTCTATTAGTTAGCCTAAATTTAAGTTTAAAAGATCAGAAGCATAAAGTCAAGCCCTCAGACAGAAGTCTCCCATATCTCTGAAATGTTAGGATATCTGTCACATTCTTTACTGTGTTATCAACTCAGACCAAAGAAATCATGTTAATTATTTTGAGTTATTTTTACAGGACATCGAATACTTCTTGAGTCCTGGGACAAGAAGCTATGATGCCATTGGGTTGATGAAGCAGATGACAGAGCAAACAGCAGCTACAATCACCAATGCCAGGGAAGTTTTCGCAGGTGATTTTGTTGAATCGGCTCCAAAGACAATATTCTCCCTCGATCAAAATTCAACCGACAAGAACAACTATATTCATCATAACGAGCAGGAGAATATGCCTCCGAACTTATTGGTAAGTTAGTTTTCTGATGAAGCAGTAATACTGAAATTTCTAATTTAAAGGCTTTCCAAAATAAAAACAGACGAACATGTTATGTTATACATGGTGTTTACAACCTTCCAGGTTTCGTATACATATATATTTTGGTGTATATATATATATATATATCTTACTGTTAACTAACATTTCTGCTCAAGTTTCAGAAGGAGTGGCGAGTTCTTGATTTCAGTGAATGCGTGACACCAACCAAGGAAATGGAGAGCAAAAGGTTAGCTGTGGCACCAACCATTTCAAGTCCCTCATATTTGATGAAGAGTTGCAGATAGTGATGAAATTATTATGGTCTTAATTAGCTTTTTCTGCTTTCCTTGTGAGTTTATGTATATTTGTAGTTATATCAATTTAACAGAGATGGATGTAGAGTTTATGCAGTGATTATACTTTTTTTGTACAATGGTTCAGTTCCTAAACAGAGCAATTTGTTTTAAAACTATTATATCCGGGAATGCAGAAAAATCTCAACTGGCTTTCACAACAAAGGTGGATTACTTGTCACTCAAGACAAACCCGAACGCCCCGAGAAGGAAACCCTGAGGAGTATATTATATTAAACATGACATAGATTACGCATAAAACCATGGGATATTAATTAACCAGAAAAACAAAATTAAGACATTATTCAACTATAAAATAAATTACCAGAACCTTGCAGTACGTAAAAATTAAAATCATTACAAAAACTAAATATAGCAAGCTATATCAACATCATCGGCAAAACCCATGTTGATGCTGGCACATATGGCTTGTAATACTCTCTAGGTAGGCAACATGGTAGAGCACTTCCATCCTCTAAGTTAAATACTTCAATTCGCCTAATCAAATCCAAACAAGCAAGATCACCACCATAATAGATTGAATTTGTAATTTGATGCTGAAACTAATACAGTAGGATAATCCTCCACTGAAAATAGACATCGTCCAAATTATTAATTGGAATAATTTTAAATTGCTCAGTCGATGAGTCATTGGAGTATATCAATTTATATAGTTTGAAAATGCCATAGTCTCATTTTCTTCTCCAAAATATCTATGCACCATTGTAAGTTCACCATTTATGGTTTCCGCAAAATAATTATGTGTATCATGACCAACCTCTAACATCATATTTGATGTTGATACAATTTCATTAAACTTGATGCATCTAGAAGACTCCATTACATCTAGTGTTAAAAATTTTCCTTCATGAAAGATACCAAACATGCAACCTTTATAAAATATCAAATCATCAACATAAATAGGATAGGATGAATGATCTAAATTTGAATAGCTCCAAAATTATAACTGAACTAGAACAAGGATTTCAAAAAGTGTGTTTTTAGACTTTAAAAGAAAAAGAAAAAAAAAATCATATTTGATATGTTGATTATTATAATTACTAGACCAACAAAGCCATTTTGACATGGAAACAACTATGCAATGTGGGGATCACGTAGTCTTAATAAATTTACCATTTCATAATAATAATACCTTGCTTCAGAGGTCACATTTTTATTTTCTATTAAGTACCCAAAACGCTAGAATTCTTACACGTGGCTTTGGCTTTCTCATCCTCAAATTCAATTCTTCATTAGCATAACCAATAGCTGGCAATATTAGGAGCGCGTTTAATTTTTTAGTTAAATTAATTTCTACGTGTTTGGACTATCTTACAAGAAAGAAAATTGTTTTGTTTGTTAGTTGGGTTTTTCTATGTCTTTCCCGGATTTTTTTGCCAGCATTGACCTCCTAGCCTCTGATAAAAATAACATTCTCAACAATTTATATCTAAAATTCTCCTCCCCTCCTTTGTTTATTAGTATTTTTCGGGTCTATTTTTCACTTTTTTTTGTCAATGACCCACCCACGTTTTTAGTTTTTATTACAAAAAACATAAAAACTCCACTATTCACTCAAGCCTTATCTCTCCCTATTCATCATCAACTTTTGCAAAACCAATTGAAAAAAACTGAAAAAACTACTTCTTTTTCAGTTTCCATATCTTTAGCCTCTTGTTTTGGGAGAAGGGTTTCTTCTCTTTCTCCTTCTTTCTCCATATATAAGTCAGCATCATTACATTGTTCTTGTTATTTTCATTTCTGGGAAATATATATAAAAAAATAAAAATAAAAAATAGAGAAAGTTTGATTTGTTCTCTCGCATATATATAATCTGAAGGAGTTGTACAAATTAATCTTCTCTGTTTGCTGGTTGAACAAAGAAGATAAAAGTTTTTGAAAGCTTGGATTCAAAACGATGGTTCGAGCTTTCTCTCATCAATGCAGCATGCAGAAATCAAAGTCTTTTCATTTCAAGAGAATGTTTGATAGTAGTCCTGGAAGGAATGGTCAAAGTATGATTTTGGACAATGTGAATGGTGGTGGAGCAGAAGATTATAACAGTAAACTTCAACTAAGAAGCTATAACTCTAAAATGGGAGGAGACCGCCCGATGGAGAATCATAATATAGGATGGGCACTTAAAGAAGATATAGATCCGGTTTCATGCTTGGATGTTGGAGGCAGGAAAGTAAGTTCTCAAGGCAAGATTACATCTGCAGGTAATAATCTATACCAATCAATCCCACTAAATAGCTTCAAGGCACAAAAATAAGATCAATGGTGCCCAAAAGTTTTAGCCTTTTGGATTATTTAACTTTAAAATAAACATGGGGATGAAGTTTATTTGCGATATGTTTCAGATTTGGAGATGATGAAGGAAAGGTTTGCTAAGCTGCTTTTAGGTGAAGATATGTCAGGAGGGGGAAAAGGTGTTTCATCGGCTTTGGCTTTGTCAAATGCTGTAACCAATCTTGCAGGTAATTTTTTTGGTTTTCCATTCTTCATGTTTCATTTGATTAATCATTTAACAACATGATGATTCTGAGTTGAGGTTCTTTGGCTTCTTTATATGTTATATACAAATGGATGCAGCATCTGTTTTTGGAGAACAAAAGAAACTAGAGCCTATGCCTGCAGAGAGGAAAGCAAAATGGAAAAAAGAAATCGAATGCCTTTTGTCTGTAACCGATCATATAGTGGAATTCGTGCCCTCACAGCAGCAATCCAAGGATGGAACTTACATGGAGGTGACAGCACTTTCTCTCTATGTTCTTCCATTCTTGCTTCATCATCTGACACTAGCAAATAGCAAGAATGTAAAAAAATTTGAATCTCATTCTTGACAGATAATGGTGACTCGGCAAAGAAATGATCTGCATATAAACATCCCTGCCTTGCGCAAGTTAGATGCAATGCTCATTGTAAGGATATATACTCCTATATATAAGTATACTTACAAACGACCTAAATTTATATACTATTTGCTAATCAGAATATACTGAACAGGCCTGCTTGGATAACTTCGGAAACCAGAATGAGTTCTGGTATGTGTCCAGAGAAGAAGATGAAAATGAGAGTGGTAGTGCTCCAAGAAAGGATGACAAGTGGTGGCTACCCACAGTCAAAGTTCCTCAAGAAGGATTATCAGATGTCAGTCGAAAATGGTTGCAATTTCAGAAGGAATCTGTGAACCAAGTACTAAAAGCAGCCATGGCTATAAATGCTCAAATACTTTCAGAAATGGAGATACCTGAAAACTACATAGAATCCCTTCCCAAGGTATATATACTTACTACTTAAGGCCCTCTTAGATATCAACTTTACAGATATAAATTAAGTAAACTGCAACTCCGGGTTTCTCATTTTTTGGCTCTCTTTCTGTACATAGAATGGAAGAGCTAGCCTTGGTGATTCAATCTATAAAAGCATAACCGATGAACACTTTGATCCTGCACAATTCCTCTCAACCATGGACTTGTCTACAGAACACAAAGTTCTTGACCTTAAGAACAGGATTGAGGCCTCCATTGTTATCTGGAAGAGGAAGATGCATCATAAGGATGGAAAAGGTTCATGGGGTTCGGGAGTGAGCTTGGAGAAGAGGGAACTATTTGAAGATAGAGCAGAAACCATTTTGCTCCTACTCAAACAGCGTTTCCCGGGCATTCCACAATCTTCTCTCGACATAAGTAAAATCCAATTCAATAGGGTAAGAACAAACGACAACTCCACTGACTTGAGATTCTGTCTTGTTTCTTATAAATATTTTCCGTTCTCTAAGAAGTAATAAATTAACTTTCTTTTTTATTATATAACAGGACGTAGGACATGCTATTCTAGAGAGCTATTCAAGGATAATAGAAAGCAGAGCTTCCACAGTCATGTCAAGGATTGAAGATGTTCTTTATGCTGATTCTCTTGCCCGAACACCATCACAACCCAAAAAATCCAACAGGAAGCTTTCAATGGATTCTTCACCTCTACCACCAAAGTCTCCTAAACCCTCACCAGAAGAGGTGGAAGACTTGAATTCTGCAGAGACACCAACCTCAAAGACACTCTTGGACTTCATGGGTTGGAACATAGTCCAAGGAGAAAGCGATGCAAACAAGAAAGAAACAAAGCTGGACGCAGAGAGCTACATTAATAAAGAAGAAAGTGATAAGCTTATGAGCAAACCTGCTTTAATCTCAACAAAAAAGTTTTCATATTTGGAAAAGATTGAAAACTTGAGTGGTTTGAGAAGCCCAACAGCACGCCATTAGTTTCAATAGAGAGGGAAAAAAAAAAAAAAAGGAGAAAGAGAGAAAAAGAAAGAGATACATGGAGAAAGAAAGAAAGCAGGTAGAGATAGAAAAAAGTAAAAATGGATAGGTCCATACGTAGTTAGGGGGCTTTGCTTTGCATTGCATTTACATGTCTATTTGATGTAAATAGTCAAACCCAAATGTTTTGGTTGTATGATACACACTTACTATTTATTCGAATTCGTTGGTATTTATTTCGATGTATTAAGTGCTTCCTTCCTACCAACCAAGGATAAGGAAGTCCCAGGTGTCCAAAAATACTACTGCGTTTGATATCAACGACTATATGCACGCGCCGATGTCCTTTATGACTTAATTAATATATAGTCTGAATTTGAGTTAGACATTTACATATAATATCATTTACCATAATGTTTTGACTACATAGATGAGGAAAAGGAAGACATAAACTTGAAACACCATGAATAACAATGAAGCAACACAACATCATCAAACCCCAAAACCAGTACCCCATTGACAAAAAAGGCAAAGCAACTTCGAATTTTTCCTTATGTTCGTTTTGTTCGTCGAATGAGTGCCAAGATGTCACTGCTGTGCACAGCTTTTCTACTGCGTCCATTCCTCCTCGTCTCCTGCAACCCAAAATTTATTAGGCATGGCCTGCCAAAAGCAATGAACAGATTGTATATATAGTTTATGAATTACCTGGAAATGGAATGTAGGATTTGGACATTTTGAGAGTACTGATGAGAAGCCATCACGAACAGGCAATACTGTGAAATCCCCCACGTCACAGATGAAAAATGGCTTCTAATTATATTATCTATAGTTCAAAAAAAAAAAAAAAAAAAAAACATATTTTGTATGGTATAGCTCATTTATTGTATCAGGCGTGGAAGGGAAAATATGTTACCTAAAGGTGAATTTGGTTCCCTTGATAGGGCTGGTGGTTTACCAGTGAATTTGTACACGAAAAGTGGCTTATTGCCATCCTGCTTTCTCTCGACTTGATGCTTTTCATCATCCCTTTTTGTAGATATTGGATTCACAGAATCTCTGCATGAATCAAAGTCAACTTTCATTTTGTTATATTAAAATTGACATGCATTCAAGGATCGCCAAAAAATGCATTAATGTGTTAATTGGCAACAAAAACTCTTACCTCAAAAAGTTTCATTTGATTTCTCAACGTCTCTAACTGCCCATATGAAATAAAAATAAATAAATAATTAAGTATAAAAAATGTAAATGTAATATATTAGATATATATATATATATATATATATACACATACCTATTTAATTAGCTACAGTTTCTAAATACATCGAAAAGAAGAAAATGGTATGGAAGAGTATTTACTTGCAGATAAATAGCGTGGGTGAAGTCTTGGTCTATTCTCAATAAACCGTACTTTACTCAGAGCAAGCTTGTCAGCATATTGTTGGCATGCCAGAAGTCTCTGTATTTCAAATTTATTCAAAAATTCACAGAAAAATCAGTAATTAGTTATCAAAATTAACTACATATTTGAAATACAAAAATATTATAAATAAAAAAACATTTAGAATAAATCTTTTACTTGTTTGAGGCAATTGATACGAAGCTCAGCATCCGAAAAAGCATTAGTCTCAGAAACAAGACACTTTAGATTGGAAGAAACACATCCAAGGTGATCAACAACAGTAACCGCTGCTCTGCATATATACTCCTTTGTATTTTCCACCACACTGCCAAAAAAAATATACATATATATATATATATATATCCGTAACCCAATGTGCTTCTTTCTCTATGTAAGAGACTGATAATAATAAGCCCAGCATGAAAAATGAAGAAGTTTTCTGAAGACAGTTAATCCAAACCAAACCAGAGGATAATACAATTGGTTAGCAAAAGAGACTTACGTTTTCTTTTCTTTGGCATTCAAGAACGTTGATTCACAGTAGTCAGCCGCGTAATGAAGTTGAGACCGCAAATCTCTTAGTTCCTTTTTGACCCACCGAAAAAAAAAAAAAAAAAAAAGCTTCAACTTCAAATGTGCCTGCACAAACAAAACAAAAAGTATGCTTGGCACTGTTGGAATGGAAAAGGTACCTGAAGAGAATGGTCGAAGTGTATAACATCCTTAGTCTCACTGTCTAAATAATCTTCCTCTGAAGAAGCTTTTGAGTTGTTCTGCATTTCTTTCTTTTCTTCTGTTTTCGTGGAAGACTTGGAAGAGATAAAGTGGAAAATGGAGAATATCTATATATATATATATATATATATTTATACCAGCTCTGTTTTTTTTCTCTCCTTTTTGTATATAATTTGAATTTTTGTCACTGAGTAAGCTGGGTTTGGATTTGAGTGTTAGACAGAGAGACAGAGCGAAGTCGGTGACTGGTGGCTCGTGATACATTCAGTACGTGGTAGCCAAACAACAAAAAACCCATCATAGAGAGATCCTCCAACCACGTAAATCCATCATGCATTAGAAAGTGCAACAAGACAAAATCACAGTTTCAGCCCCGTGACCTTGTGATCTGTTGCCTTTTCACTTTCTGAGAAAAAAAAAAAAAAAAATTCTATTAAACAAGAAGTTCAGTTAGTGACCCACAGGTGACATAAGAAGCCACTGCCACATGCTATATTTACATAATGAAACAAACATTAAAATAAAACTAATGATTATGGAATCAACTCTCAAGGATTAATTATATCGTTTTTTCTCCGAAACTTGTATCTCAGTTTCACATTTTGGGTCTAGACTCTCATTCCTTCACATCAATAAAAAAGCTGGGCACCAGTGACAAGACCCAATTAAATAACACTTTTTTAGCAATTTTTAATTCCACTATTTTGCTTTATTTGGTTGTTTGTTTGTGAGTAGAGTAAGACATAAAATAAACTTTTTTTTTTTTTCCTTCCACAGTAATTTGAATAGCCAGTGTTTGGGACTGAGTTACAGTTTTCTATGTAAGTTAGACTCGGTTTGAGTGAAGTTAAACTAAATTAAAGCTTAAACTCAGTAGTCATAATATGGAAGATTATTTATTCATTTTATTACTGGACTGTCCCCTGAGGTACAAGATCATAGAGCACATGCCAAATATTTTCCATGAAAATTTGGTTTTTGAAATTACCCCAAGGAGTGGCATCCAAGACGGTCTACCCATAAAAGAACAGAGAAGGTACAAAGTTCACTCGATACAAGGAATCCACTCATTGGCCGGCCACCCTACCCCCATAACAAATGTGTGAAGGGAAAAAGCTCTAGCCAGCCCCATCAACTTGCTGTAACCATACAAGAAGACTCAAAGTTGGGACCTGGGAGTTCTTTATCCTTCTGCTTTACTGGATGTCTTAACAAAAAAGCCATTGACTTTTTAAATCTGAAAATCAATGGTACATCCACCAAGCATCTCTGCGGTCTCAATGTCTGATAGGATTGAATGATTATCCAAGATCATGGACTCCGACAGAATATCCCTGAGACTCTTGTAGGTTTCTTGATTTTCATGCTTGTAGTTGATCAATGGCTGTGATGCTTCAGTTTTGGTAGCTGGCCTTACGAATCCCTTGCTATGATGAAGAAGTTGCAAATCTATTCAACACAAATACTTTTAGGAACGTTTATAGATATAAACCTGAACGGATAAGATGTATATAAAATATATAAAATAAAATAAAATAATTATTAAAAAAAAAAAAAAAAGAAAAAGAAGAAGAAAAAACCGATGACAATGAATTTACGATGAAAGAGAAGGGGGATAATCAGCAATATAGTTCTGTTTATGTTAAATGATGTGACTGAGCCATTTTATTTAGAATTGCTAATCGGTTTGAGTACATATATGAATATAGATATATAACCTCCTTCCTCTGAAACATACTCTGTTCCCTTTTTATCTGTGAAACAAGTATTTTTGCCACTTTCTCACTTAATTTGTTGTAAACATGTAAATTCTTTTCATGTTTCCTACCGAAATATTTGAATAGGAAATCATAACTGGTAAAACTGGGAACTTACCTTCATCTCCAGTTTCAGATTTTTGTCTCGTAACTCGTGATTTAGCTCTTGTAATACACAACCATGGTCTTTCTGCTTCATAATCATGTTCTGATAATATTGGAATATGCCAATGGCCTTTCTCTGATTCCTGAACATATTTCACCAAGAGTTATCTACTTTTATATCAGGTTTTAGAAGATAAATGTGTTAAAATATATACATGTGCACAAAATTTTCTCCAAAATTCTGATAATATACATAGCATGCACAAGCAAGGAGTTGACTGGTTCTAACCTGAATTACAACAGAACAAGGAGGAGGCATATGAAATACAGGACCAGCATCAGTAAAACTGAAATGCACCTTACATAAGAAAAGAATAGACAACTTGTTAGGAAAATTCTTTAAAAATCACATAAAAAGAAAAAGACGCATCAATTGATTACAAAATCTAGGGAAAGAAAATGAAACTATTGATCCAGTAAACTAAAACAAATTCTTAAAGATCTTCACTTACTTGATGCCTTTCTTTCCATTTGGGAAAGAAATCATTTCCAAGAAGCTGAAATGTATGATCTCTCATTTCATCATTTGTCACAATTAAGCACTTGAACTTTATAGCTGCATATAACCAGTACCTGAAGCACAGGTTAATATCGATGGACTTTAAATGCATATGCATCACATATTAATTGAAAAACGTATAACATTATAGGTCACAATTAAGCAGTTGAATACTCCCAATGTAATGTTTCTCACCAATCATCATTTGACCCAGTTGGTGTTGCATAGAGTGCATCCGCATTTCTCCACTTATCAACCAATGCTCTATTTATGGGTTCATCCATCCTTCTTCCAGTAATACGCTTGTTATGCAAAACAATGAGTGGCCATTTCTTTGAAGGAAGTTTTTGTCGTATTGCATTAACAACAGCATTTATCTAAGTAGTCCATCATCATAAAAAAGTTAACAACGAAGCAATCATTAAAAGAAAGGAAATAAAATTTTAGATCTGTTAGTTTTGTATGTTTCCAAGACATCATAGAACTTGCCTTGGATGGCATGAATCTTTTTTGGCTGAAAAGACCTATATTAGCTGCATCCACCACTGCTTCAAAAGGTCCATAATAGTCAAGCCATTTCTGCAAGTCAGATTTGAAGTTGTTTCAACATATCAAACCCATATACATGACAAAAAATATATTATTAAGGGATATCATACTTGAAATTTCTGAAAGCTTGAGTTTTTCTCTCTTTTTATAGCTATAGAAGCAACTGATTCAGCAAAGTCTTCTGTTTCTTTTGGATCAAGGTCAATAGTGGCCAATTTCTCCCCACAGCATTTGCACAACCCATCCACTCCAATGGTTGTCAGTAACACAGACCATTTTCCTCTTCCCAACCATCCCTGTCCATGCCAGCCACCACCTCCATTCTCAATTGCTTCCTTTATTAACCCCTGATCCCATTTTGTTTTCCCCACTCTTGAAGCTGCCTTGCTCTCAAACCAACTGGCAATTAAATTTGCAGTTGAGAGTGAGACCTTCCTTACATGAGTTCTTAATTTATGCAACAAATAATATACCCTGTCTCCCTTACCAACTCCTACGCTCACTCTTAAAAGGGCCTCCAGTTCGGGCTCTTCTGGATAGACACCATTTTCTAGCATATGTTTCTCAACAGCAAATGCCTTATCAACATTTCTACTATTGCAAAAAGCAGATAATGCAGGACCATAGGAACGTAGTCGAGGATTTATTCCCAGTGACTTCATTTGCTTCACCATATCAAATGCCATATCACCATTACCCATTGACATAGCCATTCTAGCCACAGAAGTTAATGCCGCTTCATTCATTGGGATCTTTTCCAAACACATCTTTTCATAGATCTCAAATCCTTTCTCAAGCGCATACTTCTTCACATCTTCATCAACCAGAATTCTTTCATTTTCTTGGTTCTTGCTTCCATCTTCTACATGTGAAGAATCATCATCACATTTATTAGGATTACTGAGTCCATCTAAGAGGCGAGAATTTCGCTTCACAAAGCCATTTGAAAACCGGGCTAATTTCTCCTTTTCATTGAAACTACTATCATGGTCATCAATACAAGTAGCAGAATTTAACTCAACATTGTCAGCAGTCCTATGAACCCTACCACTACCATTCAGATATCCATTGTCTGAAACTGACACATTCAATTCCCTATCACCCCAGTTATCCAAGTGACTAGACTTACTCAAGTCCGTCGAGTTCACCATGGAAACTTCACTAGGTGACTCCAAGGCATTCAAAGTCCGTGTACCACTCCCACTTTTTGCAGGTTGAACAACACCAACAGCCGCAGAAGAACAAAGATACAAAAGCACAGTATAATGGTACTGCCCCATTTTGATTCCTTCTCTCTGAGCTAAATCATAGAATTGAATAGCACCCATAACATCCCCTCTCTTCGAGCACATATCTAATCCAATTCTCATTTGAACTTCTGGTGAATCAACCTTATTTTTCTTTGACCCTTTTTCCTTCTTGTCTTCTCCTCCCACCTGCTTATTAATACCTTCCTTGGCCTTCACATCCTTTTTGTGATTAACAATCTTCGTACTTTCTAAAGATTTAACAACTCCAGTATTCTTATCCTTAGACTTTATCGAAGAATGCCCATTACTCATTTCCCTCCTTTTTCTAAAACCCAGATTTTTCCTCAAATTCCTGTCTTTGGTGAACCCGTTTTCAGTCTTTTCCTCCACCACTGAACTGCCATACTTTTTCACAAATTTTTTGCCGACTTTTTTTTCTATAGACCTTAAAGTAGGAAATCCAGGACCCGTTTCTTTTCTAGTTTTTGAATTCTTGGTTTCTGTAGATGGGTTATGGTCTGTGGTAGACGACTTCGTAATAGTGTTGCTAACATTACCTTTAACTACGAGAAGTGGAGCAAGTTCAAGTGTGTGTTTGGAAGGTGAGGAAGTGAAAAAACAAGAAGAGTAATGAGATTTGAGACCAATCAGAGTCGACGGGTACTTACAGAGAGTAACAGAGAAGAGGTGGTGATTTTGTTGGAGGGAGTTGAAGCTAAAGGAGGCCATGTGTGGCCGTTGGAAAGAGTTCATCCTCAATATTGATATGGCTATAATATGATAATAAGGTGGTAATAGTATTCATAATTCCAATATTACAGAATTGCCCTTCATATTTGATAAATCGGATAATGGATTATTTTTTTTTTTTTTTTGACTTCTCAGGCTGCATAGGATTGTGAAAAATGCTTTAAATAATACATCTTTATTTTTTGGTAAATAAATAATACATCTTCATATATATATATATATATATATATTGTGAAACGGAAAAATAGAAAATTTTTAAATAGCCGAAAAGGTATGTAAATCAAAATATGACTAAAACACTATGGTACTAGAACAGAAGTGGCAAAGAAATGGCCTTTGAAACAAGGTGAGCATGCAAGCCTACGGTACTAAAACTAAAACACTAATCAATCAGAATATGCTATAATATAATAATCGACATTTAAATTATAATTCGAAAAGACCAAGGAAAATTGAGATTATTTTTCCGAGAGCCAACACTATCTGATCCCCTTTCTTACGCGACCGACGAACTTCTATTATCGTTATTTGTCAAAAAAAAATAATAATAATAACTTTTATTATCGTCAATAGTCAAATTAAGATGTTTTTAACGCTTTCATAATAATAATAATAATAATATTCTGCATAGTTTTTTTTATTATTATTTTTGCATATGATATAGAAACAAGTTTTTGGCCATGATCTTTATCCACCCTCATAATTCCTACTAAAAGTTCAGCTGTGAAAAAACTCAATAAATTTCAAGTCCCCATATGTTGATTTCAGGTGATGGATTTGTAAAATATTATATGTTTTAGGATATATATATATATATATATATATATAATATACATATGTAAAGTCCAGCTCTCCTTAGGACGTGAAGACTATATAACTAACTTTTGGTTGCTAAAATATCGATATTGTCTCTTTTACGTTAAAAATACAAGGCAGGAAGCCGAAACAAAGTTGTATTCAAAACTGAGTGACGTCTCTTCCTGGCTCCAAAAACCATTCAAAAACCAGGGTTATTGAAACCTTCAGGCAACACTGCAAACTTCTAAAATTATATAAATACTGTCGTCTTGAAATCCGAAAGATATTTATTTTATTTTCGTCCAAAATAAATAAAATAAAATAAAGTAATAAATAATCGACTCCACTATCTTGCTATCGTTAGCCAAGACTATATCATTTGCAACAAATCGCCATACCAGCTTTTGAAGATCCTGTTTTATCAATAATAACCCCATCTCCAGAGTTTTGGTTAAATTAGAACTCATTCAGCCTCCCCAAAAAGAGACATGCCGAAAAGGAAATGAAGATCAACATAATATAGATACCATGTAGGCAGGTAAAAAGTTTAAATGTCATTGGCCTTTAGTCATCGCAAAACAAAACGTGAAAAATGATCCCTTCATATAGCCAAGCCATCAAATAGCACCACTGTGTCACAACTTGCTACAATGCGACTGTTATAAAGGCATTGAAATTCCTGAACAATGGAGCAAAAACACTTATTAAAATAGCTTCTTGAGGAATAGTATAAAACCTAATCTTGGACATGAATTTTTTCGCCTAGTCAGATAAAAGGACTAACTCGAGGACAGCTAGAATTAAGTACTTTGCAGTTTAATTATGCTCCATTCAGTGTAAAACTGTAAATTAGGTAACCCAACCATATAGATTTATATATATGCTGTCAAACAGCCAAAACCAATAAGCTTGCATGCTTCCAAGAAATTTTAAATATGTACTTTTGCCTATTAACTCTGTATATCCGACATTCACCTCCTACAAATGTGGAATGCATTTAAGTAAACTATTCCTACTAACACATCAGCGAACTGAGAGCATAGATTACAAAGTCCAAGCGTAATGGCATGAGGCATTTAAGTTTTCAATCATAGAAAACATAGAAGCAAACATCAAAGTGCAATAAAGAGTTCACCTCCGATGAAACTAGAATGCGTTTAAGTAAACTAGTCTGACTAACACATCTGTGAACTGAGAGCATAGATTACAGAGTTCAAGTGTAATGGCAAGAGGCATGTAAGTTTTCCATCATAGAAAACACAGAAGCAAACATCAAAGTCTAATAACTATCCTTCCTTGTAGAGCGTTTAGTTATACTTATATCTTCTTACAAGCACTATCAAATTCAGTTACTAAATTAACAGCCTAACTTTTCTCCAGTGTTAATTCTCCAGTGAGAAAGATTCATTATTAAGCTACCTTATATTCATTTTTGTTTCAGCTAAGAAGGTACCCTTCTACTTTAGTTTTGTCTCTTCCACTTCCCACGCTTCTCTTAAATCTTTTGGTTACTTCCTCTCATAAGATTCAACATGTATTATTCAGAACTAAAACCATATATAGATTAGCAGCAATATCAATCATCAAAATTCATCTCTCTATTATTAGTCTCCACAGAGAAACCATAAACAAGTAAAAATTTAAACAAACCATCTAGCGGCCGCCAAAGCATCAAATAAAATGGTGCAAACCTTGAGGAACTAATCCCCAGCTTCCAGATACTATCGACAAGCTTGATATTAACCGAGCTGAAGCAACTGCACTGTGTAATGGCATCATTGATCCCATGCTGCTCAATTCCAATGGTAATCTAACCACAGAGTAAAAATACGTAAGTATCATAAATCAAACATATTTATCCTTGTGGGTTATGATAAACCTTCACGGAATATAAAATAAACGGGAAATTTTACATTTTCCGTATTCTCCAATCATGGTTCTTAAAGAGAGGAGATTTTGAGAAAAAGAAATAGTAAATAAAAAATTTGCCACTCCAGCCAACTAAAAATAAGAAGAAAAAAATAAAATAAATCCCCCTTTATTTTCTCAATTCTGGGTTAATAGAAGCAAACACGGAATTCCAGCTCAAACACATTACAGTACCCAGTAAAAGACTAAACCATTTTATTAAAAAAATACCCAAGGTGAAGTATTTTTCATAGTCTAGACCCCAAATACAAATAGCGATGAGAAACATGAAGACAAATGGGAAAAAGAATATCCAACCTTGAAACTCGAGGAATGCGTCTAGAAGAAACGGAGGTCTGAGAGGAAGAACTGAATTTGAGCGGAGACGGCTGGGCTGCCATCGATATCTTGCTGGGCTTCGCTGTAAATGAACGTAATCGAGAAGATAACCTGGAGACTAGCTTGGAGGACGACGACGCCATTCTTGCAGAGGCTCCTTCCTACGGGAGAAAAAGGGTTGAAGAATGAAAAAAAAAAAGGGTTTATTGAAGGATTACCCGAAACGTCGCCGTCTCAGTTTTGAAGGAGAAATTATTAGGTGCGCATTCTCCACCGCGGTCAACTCTGACCTGGTGCACCAAAGCCGTTAAGATAACGCCAACTGTCAAAAATAAAGTAGAAATTTAGGCCAGTTTAATACAAGTTCTTTTATTATTATTTTTTCTAATTTGTATGCAGTTTTATTGTTTTAATAATTTATTTTAATGTTGGTTTGTTAATATTTTGACAGTACGTGCAATGGTTTATTTGGATGTGATGGAATTTCAGAATCATGGATATGTCGTGTAATGGAACTTTATGAATGTTATGAGCCTAATATATGGATGCAAAGGGTAAATGAATCAAATCTTTAACTTAATTGTTGAGAATTTTTAGCCCAAAAAAAAAATTATTGTTGAGAATTTTAAAAATTAATATTATATTAAAACAAAAATATAAATATAAAAAAATTATACTGATATTATTTATTATAAAAATATAATATTAAATAAGTAACAAAATAAGTGGGATTATATTGATATTTACATTTTTAAATATTTGGACAATAATTTGCTATTCACGGGAAAGAATGACGCAGTCCAGCCTAGCATTCTCCCTTAAAGCAAAAAGGAAAATAAGAAGAATATTTTAGCTTTTATTAGAAATTAGTTAACCAAAATAAATTGAGTACTAGAAAATAATTAAACTGGCATCTTTATAATTAAAGCAATATAAAATAGTAATTAAATAGATACTATTTTTTTGAGCAAAATAAATAAATAAATAAATACTACTTTTGTTTTAATTATATAATTCTTTTATTATTAACTAATTTTATTCATTATAATAGTAAATGATCGTTATTTTAGAAGGATTTATTGGACGGTGACTGTCCATATCTAAACTGCGACGGTTTTAGGTCCACGGTATCATTCTATTTTGCCAGCGTCTCAATTTGGACGGTGTACTCCTTTCAATTTGATCACCAAAATAATAGTTAAAAAAAAAAAATCCTTATTTCAATTTTTAAATTAACCCATTTTATAATTTAATGATCAAATTGATCTCTTAATATTCAAATTTTCAAATATATATTTTGCGTTTCAATAATTTATTTTTTTTATTAATTTTATCCCAAAATTTATAACTATCCGCCATGTATAATTAATATGCTATTTATTTGAATAATTTAATGCTTATTCAATTATACTTTATCAATTTTTTGTACAATCAATTTAAGCTCGTTAAAAAAAAATAAAATTAAAAATTAAAAAAAAGGAGAAATGTACATGGAGATTACTCATGTATGTTATACGCCATTAACAATAAAGTTAAAGCTGGTAATTAAACTCATGAGTTATGAGTATAACAGTTGAGTTTCATGGCTGAATTTTGATTATGTCAAAGTCTTATCAGACTTGCTGTTCAATTTTACGTATATTTTTTTAAAAAAGTCTAATCTGACATTTTTTTAAAAATTATTTATATCCCATCTTTATTTGACTCAAGTTCATTTATTATAATCTTACTTAAAAAGTTCATTTATTATAAAGTGAATTATACACAAAGTTGACAAAATTCATGGGAAATATTTGAATGATATTTGCAAATATCAAAGATACATATGAACACGCAAAAAAATTATCATATACTACACCAACAATTTGATATTATTAATAGCTAATATTGATTTCCTAACGTATAAAAATAAAAAATGAAAAAAAACAAAGAAGGTTGGTAAGGATGAGTGACAACGTGTTATCGCACTTGCTTTAAGCAGTTTTAGTTTAAAATAAATAAATAAATAATCAAGTCCGTAGGAACGTCGATGAGATCGGCTACGGTCAAACGAAAGGGCCAATCATTTCAATCTCTTTCGAATCCCAGCTATTTCCAACCAATCAGATTGGTTATCTGATTATTCAAAATTACGATTGGCAACATGTAATTCTGGCACTTGTGACACGACATGTGAATCCGTAGAGGTGAAAGCTCGGTGGTCTGGCGAGTCAAGTCCACGCTCCCATTGGCGAGAGTCAAGGCATATAAATAATTGATATAAATAAAGTTGCCCACTTCAATGCCAAAACAAGCCCAACGTACCGGGACGACCTCAGAAAACACAGTGTGCTTCTGTATTTTCTTCTTCTTCTTCTTCATCGCTGCGAATCACGAGGTATTTTTGCCATGGCAGAGGTTAAGATGGAAATTGGAAATGACGGCGTTGCGGTGATTACTATATCTAATCCCCCAGTCAACGCCTTAGCTATTCCGAGTAAGCTAAGCTGGCCTTGCCTTGCTTTTTGGACCTGCTTCGATTATGTTGTCTTTTTCTGATTGATTTCTTAGAGTTTTCGATTTTGATTTTTGAATTATAGAGGATTTTCTGATTCTGCAGTTATAGCCGGGTTGAAGGAGAAGTTCGATGAGGCTAATAGAAGGAATGATGTGAAAGCTATTGTTTTGACCGGTGAGTGAGTTTAGGGAGGGAGCTGCGGTGCTAAGTGTATTGAATCTTCGTGTTTGTTTGTGTTAGATGTCGTTTTCTGCCTGTTTGATTGCATCCAGCGACCGTAGACGAAAAAGTTATCCGTTTCGCTTTTGTATATATATATATATATATATTTTTTTTTTTTTTTTTGGGAGTTCCAGATATTCTGCTCGAGTTACTTATTTGTAGTTAATTTTCGTTGTTGAATGAAGGCAAAGGAGGAAAATTTTCTGGTTTTTTTTCTTTTTTTTTTTTTTTGTTTTTTTTGGGAGTTCCACATATTCTGCTCGAGTTACTTATTTGTAGTTAATTTTCGTTGTTGAATGAAGGCAAAGGAGGAAAATTTTCTGGTGGTTTTGATATTAATGTTTTCGAGAAAGTTCACAAGACTGGTATGTATGAGTTCGATTGAGTATTTAATCGGTTAAAAGACTTGAATTTTGAAGCTGCATATTTGATAGTTGACCTTCGTGTATTGCGTGGCATGGCAGGGGATATTTCGCTTTTGCCTGATGTATCTGTTGATCTTGTGGTCAACACAATCGAAGGTCTTGATCTAATTTTAACCAAGTTAATCACAATTTGCAGACTAAGGCTCCATTTTGAGCCATTAAATGGCTCCTTTTTTTCATTGATATGTTTTTTCTTTGTATTTGCAGACTCAAGGAAGCCTATTGTTGCAGCCGTAGAAGGGCTTGCACTTGGAGGTGGCTTAGAATTAGCAATGGTTTGTCCTTCACCTGTGTATATCTTTGTGATGGATAGTTTGCTTGTGAAAATATTTAAGTGGTTGCATCTTTTTGTATTTTCTCGTGCAGGGATGTCATGCCCGCATTGCTGCCCCCAAGACTCAACTTGGCTTGCCAGAGCTTACACTTGGAATTATTCCAGGATTTGGAGGTACAGTTTTTTTGGCACTTATGAATTTTTCAAGTACAATAACTATAAGTATTGACTAAAATTTTAAAAACTCCAAAAATACTTTGAAGGCACACAACGTCTTCCAAGGCTGGTAGGGTTGTCAAAGGCTGTTGAAATGATGCTGGTAGGTGTCTGCTGAAATTCTTCTTTCAAATTTTATAGTTGTTTGGAGCTCATAGACATAGCTAATTTCCCTTTCTACTCAATGACTTCCAGTTATCCAAACCAATCTTGTCTGAAGAAGGGAAGAAGCTTGGCCTTATTGATGCCATTGTTTCTTCTGAGGATTTGGTGAAAGTATCTCAGTTGTGGGCTATAGGCATTGTAGAGGGGCGCAAACCATGGATACGCTCCCTGCACAGGACGGACAAGCTTGGTTCCCTGTCTGAAGCTCGTGAGATATTGAAAGTTGCAAGACAACAAGCCAGGAAAACTGCTCCTAATATGCCTCAACACCAAGTATGCCTTGATGTGATTGAGGAAGGTGTAATTCATGGGGGATATAGTGGAGTTCTAAAGGTATTTTGATCTTTTATCACTTGGGTTGATATACATGCTTGCTTCATTCACCATTAATTTAGGTGCTAACTTGTTAAATTGTCAATGCAGGAGGCGAGGGATATGAAGCATTTGGTTTTATCAGATACTGCGAAAGGTCTTGTTCATATATTTTTTTCTCAACGTGCAACATCAAAGGTACAAGGATTTATATATCATTTGTTTTACCGGATAATACTGTATTTTTTTTTTTTTTCCCTCTTTCCAACAGATTTACAGCAGTTCATTTGTTTTTTACCATGAAAATAAAATTCTTTTATCATCATATTTCTACAACTTATATACTTTGCAGGTGCCAAATGTTACTAATGTTGGGCTAAAACCAAGGCCTATAAAGAAAGTTGCTGTTATTGGAGGAGGTCTGATGGGTTCTGGCATAGCTACAGCTCTTCTGCTGAGTAATATTTATGTTGTTCTCAAGGAAATCAATTCTGAGTATCTTCAGAAGGGCATAAAAACTATACAAGGTGGTTATTTCTTGCACAGGGATTCTTGATTTTGACCTTTTCTTATCTTTTGTGGTATCATTGATTGCATTTACTACAATGATAGGTGGCTGTAGTTTTGATCATCCAGAAGAAGATCTAATACAGTTTTAATCTGTCAATCAGTTGTAGGAAGAACTATAATGTTGCATTGCAATATATAATTATGTATTTTTTATGCTTTATGGAACATATTTTTATAAGAATTAATGTTTGGAAAACCTGAATCATAAACAAGGAGGATAAGGGGGTGCTTTTGTCAAAATATTGGGAAAACACACCATCATTTTCGGGAAGTTACATTTGAATATTTTCTATCTTAGATAAACTTGAATTCGTTGTTTATTTATTTGTATATATATATATATATATATTTGAGACAGCAAATGTTCAAGGCTTGGTTTCAAAAGGGAAGCTCCCCAGGGCTAATGCAGACAAGGTCCTCTCAATGCTTAAAGGTGTTTTGGACTACTCAGACTTTAAAGATGTTGATATGGTCATAGAGGTAGACTTTCAAATATCAATTCTGTAATGTAGTTTGGAATTTTAAATTTCCTAGATTATTTTTAATTTGTTTTCTTTTGATAAAACTAGTCAATTTAAACATGAGATGGGTTCTTGTGTTCATGTTGCTCTCTACTTGATATTTTGTGTTTTATTATTGAATGATCTTCTAAGTTCATATATATATGTATTTTTTATGTATTAGGTCTCGATAATAAAAATAATTTTGATTTTGATATTCCTCGTTTTCAGGCTGTAATTGAAAGCATTCCTCTTAAGCAAAAAATATTTAGTGAAATTGAGAAAATCTGTCCATCTCACTGCATTTTGGCAACAAATACATCTACCATTGACCTCAATATAATTGGAGAAAAAACCACCTCTGAGGACCGCATTGTGGGGGCACATTTTTTCAGGTAATTCTACTTCTTCTTGTTCTTCCCTGATGTGTGCTTCATTATGATTTCAACAAAGCAATACCTGGTCTAATTCTAAATTTCTTCTTGTGTATACTCTCTTTGACATGACTCTTTAATGGACAGTCCTGCTCATGTGATGCCTCTTCTGGAAATTGTGAGGACAGAAAAGACTTCAGCACAAGTAATTCTTGATCTTATGACAGTTGGAAAAGCCATAAAGAAGGTTCCTGTTGTGGTTGGAAACTGCACTGGCTTCGCAGTCAATCGAACTTTCTTCCCGTATTCACAAGGTGCTCTTCTTTTAGCCAGTTTAGGTGTGGATGTTTTCAGAATTGACAAGGTGATCACCAATTTCGGCCTCCCTCTGGGACCATTCCAGTAATCTTCTTCCCCTGCACTATGCTTACCATTTAATGGTTTTATTTATACATTTGCATGCATATGGCATTTTAGAATATTTTTGCTGTAGAGGACAATGGAAGAGAGGTCGGACAATTTTGAACATATGGAAGTATCATTGATTGAACTACAATTTTCTTTTGGCAGAATGATCATATAATGCGCTTTTAGTTCAATTTAGTGAGACTAAGAAGGCCATTTGTGGCTGATTTTCAATTTGGAAGAGTAAGATCTTGATAAAAGAATAGCCTAGAAGCCAAACATTTGACCTTTTTGGATGAAGCAGGTGCTCTTAACAATTAAAAGTGTGCACTGGTTGCCAAGATAATCTCATTGCACCAAAAACGGCCTATGTGGCCTTTTGAGTGGAATCCAGAAGCAAATAGGGTCTTAAGATAAACAACCACATACAAAATATACTTTTGAGAATTGATAATAATTCATATTTAACCGGGACACTTGCCTAATAAGATTTGCATTATGAACATCAGACTTTAGCATTTTCGTTAAAAGTAACGAGGAAAGTCTCTTAGAACTATGTTGTTGATTGTGTTAGTGCTCTTCATTTGCAGGCTTCAGGACTTGGCAGGATATGGTGTATTTCTTGCGACTGCAAAAGAATTTGTTAATGCATTTCCAGATCGTACGTTTAAGTCACCATTGATTGAGCTCTTAGTGAAAAGTGGAAGAAACGGTAATATATAACTCTATAGCATTTATATGAATCAATCTATCTCGTCACTATTGCTTACATTTATGTTATTTTAGGTAAAAACAATGGAAAAGGATTTTACCTTTATCAAAGGGGGAGCCGGCCAAAACCTGATCCAACAGTTCTACCAATTGTTGAGGAGTCTAGACAGCTTACCAATATTATGCCTGGTGGAAAGGTAGTACCTTTCTGTTTACAATTCAATGTTTAACTTACGGTCTTTATTAGTTTCCTGTCTATTTATGCGCAATCTACAGTTCAAATTATGCTCGTCTTTTGTTGTGCTTCTGTTGAATAGTATTTAATATGTCTACTTGATTATCCTGGCAGCCTATATCTGTTACAGACCAAGAGATTCTTGAGATGGTACTATTCCCTGTGGTTAATGAAGCATGCCGTGTTTTGGATGATGGTGTAGTTGTCCGAGCATCAGACCTCGACGTTGCATCTGTTCTTGGGATGAGTTTCCCAGCTTATCGGTGAGTGGTTCTCTATTTTTTATAAATGATGTTTGTGGATAAATATAGATTAATTATGTAAGTATCCATTCCTGAGAACTCTTTCGCATTTTTGTGTAGTTGAACTGTATAACATATTGGTGCAATGTTGTCACTAAGTAGGCTTAATTATACTGGAATTCAAATCTGACAGTGATAGTATCTTGTGTGTCAGGGGAGGTATTGTTCATTGGGCAGATATGGTTGGGCCAAAGCACGTGTATGCAAGTCTCAAGAAATGGTCCCAAGCATTTGGTAACTTTTACAAACCATCAAAGTATTTGGAAGAAAGAGCAACCAAAGGCGTACCTCTGGTGAGAGCCCTGTTTGTTCTTTCCACCTCTCTCACTCTCTCTCTCTCTCTCTCCATCTCAAAAAAGAAAAAAATAAATAAATATATATATATATATATATATAATTTAAGAGTAAACAATAAAGCTCTAAATTTGTCATCTTAAAAAATAAAAAAAAAGGGCTCCAGTTTACTCTCAAGATGGGTAATTCCAACTCTGACCCTATCCATATTTTTCGTTCTGCAGAGTGCCCCTGCGGTGTCATCCACAGCGTCAAGGTCACGGCTCTAAGCAATATACACATACGAATTCATACTGTTTTTTTTTTTCCAGTCTTGCGGATGTTCGAAATAATAAAATTTTCTATTAGCTCATAATATAATTCTAAATGCAATAACAATTTGCTTTTTTCGATATTTTTTCTCTCGTCTCTTATAATTATTATTTCTAATTATTTTGAAAAATCAGAATTCCATGTGTTGAGATGGCTAATGGCTTTGCATTTAAAACTTAAAAGTCGTTTTATCACCGCTTCTAGTTCATTTAGCTTATTCGGATTAGGAATGTAAGAGACTCATTAATTTGTTAAAATTTATCAATTAATCTTGGAAGACCTAAACTTGAAAATAATAACTTCTTTTTGGTGATTGAAAATAATAATGATTTGCTGATTATTTCTATAGATAAGTGTCCAAAAACAGTGTCAAACTGTTAGCCTAATAAATGGGTTGGTAAGCTTTACCAAGTTGGTTTTGTTTAGAAGACAAAAAAACTTTCAACAGACAAGACAGGTTGAATTATCCAACTTATTGAACAAACGTCAAATGGTTATTATTTTTTTTGTTCAGAATTTTATTTTCAAATTAACATGTATATATAAAATAAGTGACCTAGAGAACAATATGAAATACAGCCGAGCATATATAATTTTTGCGTTTGGGAAAAAGTAAACCCCATCCTTTAAAGGATAATCTTAAACCCCATCCTTTAAAGGATAATCTTAAACCCCATCCTTTAAAAGGATAATCTTCCATACTTGAAGGAGGCACCTGGTACATGAATTATCCGCAAATTAATAATTGATATAACTGAAAACACATAATTTGGACCAAAGCCACATACACATTAAAAAAAATTAGGAAATCTAACGTTACACAAGTCGTAAAATTGCTCGTTTGTTTCTGTTGATAATTGATTGAAGAAGTTGAAATTAATATTAAAAAAAAAAAAATTCCTAGCATCTAGTAATACATGCTAAGACTTCGTTTGGTATGTTAACAACTAACTGACATCTTGTAAAAATTACAAAGCTCGGCATTTTACACCGACTTAGTGCTCGAATTATGGTTGAAGCTGATAAACTAATTAAGAGATATATTAATGGCGTAAGAAGAAGGAAAAAAAAATTAGATAATTCTAACAATGGGGACCAACAGTGTCTTGCCACTGCATCATGGACATGTTTAAATAATGCAGTACTACAGAGACGCAGTAACAGACCTCGGGTCAATCTTCTGTGCTAAAATCTTTTTTACATTTTTTTATTTATTCAGTCTTTTGGTCTGCTATCCCCGTTTTCAGGGAAGGTTGGAAGTTTCTGATGATCATTACTAGGTGCTGCTACTGTTGCAGTAACCGTTTGTGACGTTTTGGCTGTGGGTATAACTATACTTTTTGCAACACCATTGCTAATAGGTCCCTGATTATTCCCTGCATCGGTTTTGGCATTTATAGTGCTGTCGCTAATTGAATCTTTTTGAGTTACCGCCTCACTTCTTGCTAACGATGAGCACTTGGTTTCTGTTAACGGAACAAAACAGGGTTATTGATTCCCAACATCAATACAGCTGAAATAGCATAAACCTTGACAACATAATATATAAAGACACATGCTAACTCAGTCCAAAACTCACTTAAAAAGGAAGCTACAGCAACATTTTTAAAAAATATTATTATCATTTTTGGGTGGGGTGGAGGGGCAGCGGGGCGGAAGCATAAAAGATTTCATTACATCTGTTTGGTCAAAACAAATGATCTAGCAAAAATTTTATCTCTACCATTGTTTCAGTAGTTTCAAGAACTTTAGATTGCTCATGGCTATATACTATAAAAAGGAGATTAACTTGCCTTTTATTTCTCCTAATGCAATGAGCCTAGTAAGACAGTCTCGAAACTTTGACAAAACAATCCTTTCCTGTTCTGCATAGACCTCTGTCATGCCTTGCCCATAAGGTACCTGTGAAGATGTGTTGCAACCATGTCCCATCCCATTAGGGGAAGCTGTGGCCATGAACATTGTATCTTGTTCGTCACACATCAACGCCAAGGTTTCAGGAGACATTGGCCTCCCTTTTGGTGCATCTGCACCATCTGAACTGCAATCATCAGGACCAGTTTTGTCTGCCTGGTTTGCACTAGAACAATCATCGGCTACAGCTTTCTCGGCATCAGATTCCTTCTGGTTCTGCAACACGTCTTGAGTTGTTGAAGCAAGGGAAGTTTCAGTCTGATCCTCTGCTCGCTTTTCTGCAGTATTTCTCTGGTCTGCACAGATTAACAAAGTTTGTAATAAGACCCACTTGACCATACGACAGAAATTACTACAATTCCTCTTAAACACTCAATAGGTGATCATTATGAGTATCTTTCATAACAGATAAACTGAAAGAGGTATTTTTGAGTTTCAACAGCTTATATATCAAAATAGTGTTCAAGATATAGAGGCAGCTCTATAGGTGCATACACATGAGAAACCATGAATAAGAACATGAAAGAAAGAATTGATCATTATAAACACACCTGCATGTGCTTTAGCGGCTTCTCCTGATAGTACAACCAAAACTGAGCAAAGCTCTTTCAAGTCCTGTGGTTGGATGATGTCTGCTAAAAGAGACCTTCGACAATCATATATAAATTAGTCGTGAACCAAGCAGATAACAAAAAATCCATAAAAAGTGAAACCAACATGTCTACCTGTACGTAAATTTGGAAGGACCCAATCCTGCAGTACTACCAACTCGAGCAACTGGAGGTGAAGACAACGAAGCAGGTGCAGGAGCTTTCAGATGGTTTGCCTGAAAACCATTGAAACATGCATTTAGTGCCATGTTGAGTCTGAAAGTGGTACCTAAAAGCAGCTCAACAGAATCTTCAGTGATTTATATACTAAAACAGTATCGAGCTAAAAATACCTGAAAAGGCACTTTTTTTAACACACTAATATAGATAGGCCACACAATAGCAGATACCACAGTCAAATAACAATTAGTTTACACCCTTTTACCAACTAAAAATCTAAATTTTGGCATTTTCTTCTGAAAAATGAGAAGAGCTAACAAGAAACTTTAACAGAAACTACGAAGAGAAAAACTATTCACCAACCAAGCAGTCAAAGATATTCCAAATCCATAATCCATATGCAAATTAAATTTACCTGTTGAAATTGTCCAAGCCTGTTAATGGATGGATCCTTGGCTGCTGGTCCAAAGAAAAGTTCCTGACCTTTTCTTTTCTTAGTTACTGGAGGAGATGCATATCCAGAAGACCCAATAGCTCCAGTAATGGCAGCATTTGCTGCCTGTTGAATAAATGCTATGTTGTTGCCATGGTCTCCATGAAATAGAGCTTGTCTCTCTTCACTTCCTTCAAAATTTTTGCAGTCCAAGCACTTACAATTTTCAGAGCAGAGAATGTTTGCTTGGAAGCACTCACAATATTTCTTGAGGCACCCTGATTTCTTGCAATGGCATCCTTTGTTGTGCTTTCCCAAAATCAAAACCTCCCCAGCCTCCTCCTACATGCAATTATCAGACCAGATTCTTGATCACAACATTCAATACAAAATCAGGAAGATCAATTGACAAAGCGCCTCTAACAAAACAGGATATGCAATCATATGTGTTTACAAATTTCTGAATAGTTAAATTAAGCATAACTCAACAAAATGATCATTCACAAAGTATTTGGATATGTGATAAAAATCTTTGCCATTGCAGTTGCAGAATGAAACGCCTAACCCAATTACAGTTATTAAAAACAACTATCCCTTATTTCCTTTATTATTTGAACTCTCTTGGACATAAACAAGTTAAAAAGCACTAATCCAAAAATACATGATGCAATGTGCACTCAACCATAGCTTTTGTTGCACTTCTTGTATGGCTGTACAAACTGAATCAGAGGGCATCAAGAATGGATTGATTAAATCAATGTTACATTTATTAACAATGCACTGGAATCACTACCTGGTGAAGAAAATAAAGATCCACATAATTCAAAATTAATTTATTATCCATCAAAGAAAGAGCTACATACCCGATTATCACGTGTTCCATGTGGGCTGCTGGCAATCTTAGGCCTGAATGCATTTGGATTGCGCTCTAAAGTAGCTTCCACTGCTTCTCGTCTAGCAGCTTCATTTTCAACATTATTGTAACAATTAACACAGTTGCAGCCATCACAGTATATTCCAGATGCAAAACACTCACAATACCTAATTGTGGCAAAGCAAATATAACTCTATTATCAGTAACATACAACAACTAATGTGCATCTGCATCTTGTAACCTAATATTAAACAGTACTAAAAAGTTAACCACGTAACTATAGTAAAAGATGTAACAACAGGATATAGCTATTTTTGCACACCACTTGCATTACATAGATAACTACATGTGAACAGAAAAGAAAATGTCAACTTTCTAATAAAAATTATTTTCCAGACCAATGTAGAGACATCATGTACTTACAACTTTAGGCACCTTGAGTGCCTACAATTGCATTGTTTTTGCTTCTTGGGAGTACCATCTTTTGCATCATTGGGTCTTGATCTAGATTTTGGGGATTCTGGTTTTCTGAAGCAAAAGAAAAAAAGTGTCAACAAATTCCATAGGGTGTAATATTCTGAGGTTGTCACATGATTCAAACATAATATCTGCTTATATACCAAAATGAAAAAGCATGGAAGATAAATTTGGAGCTCATGCAAGTGCATCTCAAGTAAAAGCATCAAAGATGCAATATAGTTCACATGATAGTCCAATTATAACCTCCACCAAAAATAGAATTCAAGAATTGAAGTCAAAAAGCACTCTCCGTCCAGCATTAGTTTTGGTTGGCGTGTAATGGTCACAAGACAGCCATTTCAGACTTCTCAAAACAATATCAGATGCACTTATTGTGTTTGTAATTTTCTAAAAGTGATAAAAAGAACAAGGAAAAAAAAAAACATAAAAATTATTGATAAGCACAAAAAGGTTAAGTAAATATAATGACAAGAGAAGTGATTGATAAAGAAGAAAGAGCACACTGGCATGATAGTTAAGAAATCAGATAAACAGAAAGAAAATATTATAGCAGACTTAAACATCTTCAAATACAATAAAATCATGAAAAATCCCTTACATATACAGTTTCATCTTGTGCCAAACAGCCCATGAGCTGAAGATAAAAAATAATTTCTTTTAATCAGTAAAACTAGCAAACTCATAAAATCAGCATTAAAAGGAACGTCAAGCTACGGATTTAGCATATAATAAAATATTAGTTTTCAACTCAAAGAACAATTCCCTACCACCCCTACCCAACTGCCCGCCAAAAAAATATATAAAAACTAGACAAAATTATTTTGCCAATTGGATACATACAGAACTATTTTAAGCATATATCCATAAAATTATATAATTCTTTCTTTGGAAAGAATTTAATGCTTCCAACCCTATTCACTTAAAATATAATACTTCCAACCCTAGACTAATGTAGGAATTAATAAACACAAATGATCTCATAAGCAGAATAAGAAGTAACCAAATTTGAACTTGAGAAGGATAGTACTCTCTTTATCAAGACCCACAAGGTATAACAACTTCCCCTCCAAAATCAAAATTTTCCAACAAAGGTAGGAACTTTTCAAATAAGCCAAGGAATAAAAGCATAAACATTTCATATCCCGAGAACTAAAGCTCTGAAATCGATTAAAATGCGAGAAACCAAACCATTCCAATAAATACAAGTTCATACCCAATAAAACCCATAAGAGATACTGCAGAAATCGAACACTTTGAAAGAAACAAAATTCAAAATTAGTTAAGTAAACAAACTTACACAACCCTCGCAGAAGGAATAGGTGGTTGAGGCGGCACCGGCACGGTCGCAACCTGCGGCTGCGGCGACGACTGTGGCGGACTCTGAGCCAAAGTCTGCGGCACCGTCACTGGTTGTGCCTTGGATATAGGCTGTGACTGTGTCTGAGTCTGAGACTGAGGGTGGTCCGGCAACACAACACTCACAGACGCCCCACCATAACCCGTGAAATCGAGCTGCCTCGCTAGTTTCTTCGTCGGAACCTCCGAAGACGCCGAACCACTCGCCGCCACATCTGATTGAACCTTCTTCTGAGGCAAATCGCCTCCCTCTCCTTCCCCCATTAAAATTCAAATTCAAAATTTAATAAATTACCCCAATCACTCCAAATTTATTTTTTTTTTCAAAAAAACAACTTTAATCCACTGGAATACTCCTCTATAATCACCTAAATTACCCACATCAACAGAAATTCACATAGTTTCAGATCCAAAACCTAATTGACCTCCTATAAATGAATCAAATTCGCCTCAAATATACGATTTTGCAAGCACAAGATTCACGGGCGAGCTCAGGGCGAAACAGTGGCGACAATTGGAAGACTCTTTGGATTCGTACCTACAGAGAAAGCGCCTTATACAGTCCCACGAATTTTATTAAAGAAAGAGAGCTTAAAAAAAGCTTTGAGCTTTGATTGCAGAGAGACCGAGAGAAACAATGACAAATTTTGGAAGGCGGGGTATTTGTGTGTCGGGGAGAGAAGGAAGCAAAGGCCCTTTTGTTTCTTCGTCTTTCCTCCCTCTCTCTCCCGAGCTTTTGAAATTCAATTTTTTGTCTATATTGGACGGTTCGATTTATTTCCTCCTTTTGATCTGACGGCCACTGTTGAAAGTAACCATCGCACGGTTCAAATTCATAGAAGTTTAGTGGAGTGAGTGGTTGACCGTCGGATTGAGGACGATACAAAATTTTCCACACCAAGTTTTGTGAGTGGAAATCTCCAGCGACGGAAATATACGGTAGTCTCGGCACCACCGAATGAAAGCAAATTTTAATGCCACGTTGGAATTGTTTTGTATCCTATCGTAGAACGTGGAGTTATCTGATTGGGAAGGTTAGCTCTGGATGGGAAATCGATGGAATTTTGACAAGATTCCGCTCCGTTAAAAAGTTAAAAAGTAAAAGGTTAAAATATAATTTTGGCGCTAAAAGGGCAACTCTCAACTCAGAATTTGTTGACTTGGAGGTAATACGTGTACGACTGTGAGTGGAGGGTTTCATTGTTGATATTGCAAACGGAATGGACGGACAGGATTTGAACCAAAACAACTAACGGAAATCATTATCAAACTCTCCCGAAAACTATAAAACGTGCAATAAATGAGCCATTTAAGATCGTAAAGCTAGGGAAATTAATTATTTAAGGTTCACATTAATGATTAATTAATATTGAAGATCAAAAACTTATATATTGAACCTCACCCTTTTATAATATTTGAAGATTAAAAAAAAAATATATATATATATATATATATTTATTAACATCGCTTCATGCTAAAGCTTCTTCTTTATTTTTTTTTTTGGGGGGGGAAAACGCTTCATTTTTAGTTAAAACTTAATGATTAACGGGAAAAAAAAATTATAATGAGTTTAACTTTAATCTACCATTAAAATGAATTTAGTTTTAATCTACCATTGGCCAGTAAACACATTTCAACAAATAATGACAATTATAAAATATTTGTTGAAAAGAAATAAAAAAAAAATTAATTCATTACATATTACATCATCCAATATGTAATAAATTCAATTACATAAATGAAATTCTAATGGTACATACTTTTTGCTATTTATACTTCAACTTTCACTTTTTTTTATTTTTTTGGGAGAAAAAATTAAACCTCTATTATTTTCAAAAAATATTTGTTCAACAGTTCAAGTAGAGTTGTTTTGTTATTATTATTTCAAAATATTTATTAAATAAGGATCAAAGAAAGACCGAAAGATGCAACGAATAGGTAACTATGTATGCAGTTCGCCATCACTCCACCCCCCATTGTAACAAAAATACTCCAGGAATTTCAGAGCATTGGACACCTAACCCCAGCTAAATGAACTTGAAGATCAAAATATATCAACTCCGAGTAACTCCGAAAGTAGATACAACATGCCCAAGAAATTAGGGAGGAAACAAAAAAAAAAACATGAATTCTTCATCCTTTTGGATAATGCCAATAAACTAATTCAAACCACAAATGAAAAAGTACACACAACCTGCCCGCCTGGGTGAAGTTTATCAACAATAACCAAAGGCATATCCAGGAATGCAAAATAACTCTAAAAAATAAGTCCTACACTGTGCTCTTGCTTCTCATCTAAAATAAAAATAAAACACATCTAATCCAAGACAAAATTACAATTCCCCTCATTGCCGCCTAGTAGGGACCACCTATGCGGTCTCTACCCGTACCTCTCCGATCATCTCGCCCCCTATCCATAAACATATCCCGGCGATACTCTTTTGGCGGTGGGCCACTCCTTAATGGTGACCGACTTCTATCTCTCACATCACGTGACCATCGGCCACGGCTGGCAGGCAGTGGTGGTGGTGGCGGTGGCGGTGCAGCACTAGGTGGAGATGGTGGTCGTCTATCAAATGCTTTCCTTTCACTGAAGAAGTTCTCCCTTCCACGATCTCTATGGCCCCAATCCACAGCCATTTGTCTGTCATTCTTGGTCCTTCCTCTATAGTTATCATCTGGAAAATCCAGCCTATCTCTCCGCAAGTAGTGATCAGGAAACCTTCCATCATGCCCATGCCTGGGAGGAGGCAGACCACCACTTCCAAACTCTCTAGGGCCATCCCTCCCCCAGCCCCGCGGAGGGGACCTGAAGCCATTCATACTCCTTACAGGGGAACGATCAATTGGAGGACCAGGAAGGCGTCTTGGGTGGGGAGCATTTGGGAGGGGCGCACCAGGATAAGCCCTTCGGGGACTTCCTCCGCCTGCATAGCGAAACCTGTTACAGTTGTTACAATACTCTCGCCTGGCAAAGTTTAGGTTTGCACATCTGAAGAGATATAAACAAGAATGCAGAGTTAGATGTTTAAGACTATCTGGAAGTAAGGGCCATAAGAAGAAAAACAGAAACGAACTATAAAAGATGTTGACTATTTCTTCTGATAGGAAAAAAAGATAAATATGACATAAAAATGAGAACAAAAGTAATATCCGAGAGATTTAGTATTTCCACCAAAACATGCAAACTAGAATGAGAATGGCAAATAGACAACTCACAGAGGATCTGAGCAGATCCAGTCTCCTTCTCTTGGTCGCACATTTGGGTTATTTCTACTCAAGCCTTCACTTCTTAATGACCCAGGACCAAAGTCAGGTCCATCAATACCTCTACCAAATGGCCTGCCACCACCCCTTCCTCTAATGAAAGGGGGTGAAGAATCTCGATATCTACCAGAATCCCTTCCATTGCCAAGTTCACGGTTCCGCGGCAGGCCACCCGCATGGTCAAAATTGGAACTGAAGCGATGATCTGACCTACGGCGTACAGGAGAACCAGAACCTGCACGCATTCTATATCCTGGAAAAAGGCAGTGAATTCTAAAGATAAGCAATCACCAATTAGGAAGAAAAACAGAAAATGGATGCATAATGTACAGTAGCTGAAATTTGGTGCTCTTGAACTGCCAATTACCAATTCAACAAAGTTTGCAAGGACTGTTACCATCAGTCAGAGAACCCCCTCACATTGTGTAGTACATAACACATACAAGTTGTGAGAAGAGCATGAGTTCACATGAAAAATACACTTGTTACTTCTCAAACAACTAGCCATGGTCAAAAAAGAGCAATAGCAAAACAAATCATAGTTACTCGTACCCACCAGAAATTTTAACTGCTACTGCTCACAGTCCTTGCGAACAATACAATTCGAACTTCCTATTTCTCAAGAGCCACATCCACATACCTTGTGAAGTGTGAACCATTACATGTTTACTTAACACTTTAACCTATAAATCCGACAAACCAATATTCATGGATCTGAAAGAACCATAACTTAAAACAGCACTGAGGTAGGAGTATGGAAAATAACTTCAACCATATCTGCAGCATGCAGATAGAAGAAGACACGTATGTGGCTCCAAATCCAGAAAAAGAGCAATAATCCCAGTGCAAATTAGTTCATAACCTTCAGATTAAAACATGTCTGCAATGAGCAGTTAACCCCCATAAAACACCACCAAAGAAAACCCACCGAAGTGCAAGTATCCAAATAGTTCAACACCTTACCTGCTCCAAATTTTTGTCCATTTCTTTTCATATGCCTTCTTAATATCTTGTTAAAGACGCTTCAATTAACACCACAAGTTTACCTATAAACCAATGGAAAATGAAGAATTTGCGCCCCAACCACAATGCATAACCACTGTACAATATGATGGGATGAAGAAACTAAGGCATGTCCAAACCCAAGTGAGTAAATTCTCCACAATCGGCGACTCCCTCAAATATTGCCCAATTAGGAAAATCAAAGCATGAGAGTAGTGGGAAGAAAAGAGGATCTCCGAAAGTTCTAAGACAGTAGCACTTTTCTTGAATGATTACCACCCATCACAGGATAATTACAAAGAAAACCTATAGAGTTCAGAAGAAACTACAAAAAAATTCTAACAGAAGTCCCAAAATTCAACCAGTTAAACAGCAATTGCAACAATGCTGAAAAGAAACTTATATTACTAACTACATATATTTTTAGCCCCCATACAACCATCCAAAGGAATAAAACAAAACAAAAACAACAACCAAAAAAATAAAAAAATAAAAAGTCTCAACTAAACCTCTGAATATCATGATGAAAAATCCATTTTACAAATTAAACAATTCTCTGATAACCAAGAATCTAAGAAGCTCAATATTACAAGCAAACAACATCTCCCATAATGTATGCCACATTCCAACAAGGTAAACTCAGGAGCACACGACCAAACTCAATTTATCCATTCTAGCTATCAACCAGACCATGTTTTCCATCTTCTGACAGTAGTTCATGGAAGACCAGCCTTACTGATGGTTACAACTCAAAATATGCATCATGATGGTTTCCTATACATACAATACCAAGTTGTATTCCTGGAATTCTTTAAAAAAATCGCTCACAAGCTTCAGTTTTGATAGGCATTTCCATAAGATGCTTAAATCCCAGTCATAATTACTCCAGAAAAAGTTCAACCCAATACAACTGCCATGGATGTCATAACATGATATAACCCATGCACGCATTTTTAGTGATTCAGAGACGCATGTATTCATGCATAATTCCCACTGTTGGAATCTTCAAGAAACACAATTAACCCATAGTATGTAACACAATTCCCCAGACCATGATCCAATACTGCATTCTTACCAACATGCCTTCCTCAAGATTCAAGTTCTTGCAGGCAACATTCGGAGCTGTAACACATAATAGCAAAATTTATTCGCAGTTTGACACTCCAAAAGTGGTATTAGATCCACATGTTCGACATGCAACATAAGGAATAGAAGACAGGTTGGCAAAACCCATTTGTGACAGCACTAGCACAAACTCATCAGGTAATAATTCTTAACCGCTACTATAGCAACTTGTAACAATCACAAATGTGACGTGGCATATGCTAGATGAAAGAAGTCAAATATTCATTAAAAGACTCAGAAATTTCCATCCATAATTTACAGTCATGCTTGAACAAGCATCATGAAAAAAAGCCATTATGCAAATGACTTCGCTTACATATCACACATGAAACAAGGATAATTCAAGATGTCATGTAGACACAGAGTTATTAAACATATAAGTTTTCTCATTATAATAAATTGTAAAACACCCTCTTGAGCATTTCTTTTTCAAATGGGGAAAAAGTTTTGTCGGAATATCAAAAATCTTATTCATACATGACATCAAAAGAAAAAAAAATCCATAACCAGAAAAGTAAAATATAAGAATGGTAGACACAGCTACAGCGAGATCAAATAGCAAAAGTTCATTCTAACAATGTTCCTTTGGGAAATGGCTTCAAAAATCTTGATCGCTTCATCCAAGATACATATTCATTCATTAGACAGTTCAAAAATTTTATTATGGGATTGAACCAATATGATCAATTAGTTCACGTTATACATCACACGCATTCATTAAAAAGATTGTTCCATCTTTATTGCCTAACTCAGGTCACATGCATAGCTTAACTCACCAACCTAAAGACTCCGCTGCTAGCCTATCTTCCTTCTATATCAAACAATTAAACCTCCATACTGATGCCCAATATGCACAATTAACGATCACCTCTTACCAGGGAATACATGGAAATCCCCTTTCCTCTCACCTAGATATTTTTGCCCCTCACCAAGAGATTTTTGTAAAATCATAATACTACAGGTTAACCGTTAAACAAATTACAGTTAAAAACAAATACTCTTGTATTCATGCTGTCGTGCCTCAGCTCAAAGCTGTCCAAACCAATCACAATTGCTAATGCTACTTGTACCAACAGATATACATATAACTTACACATGTCAGCATAGGCCATAGCCAATAATCTCACCGGAGAAAGGGAGAACAAAAAAAAATAAAAATAATAAAGAGAAACCCCAATAAACCTAGCAACCGCGATCTAGGGTTTACAGACACATCAATTACCCAGCTCAAACAAAGTAATCATATTTTCCAAAAAATAACTTGGGATGCAAAACAAAAAACATGCTCAAACAATTTATTCGATCAATTTGAACATCCATTTCCATCAAAGTACAAACAGAAAAAACAAACAAACACACAGAGCATAAATCAGAGACACGAACCAGGATTATCAGAGATTCGCTCGGAACGAGAGTATGAAGGAGGTTCGCGACGAACCTCGCCAGGCTCGTAATCGCTGCCACGGCCTCCACCTCCACCTCCTGCCCCACCTCCATCGCTATTGGACGGCCGCACGACCAGGCTGCTGAGAAGAGGCTGATGGTGCGGCGTCGTTTGGTCTTTGTCCCTCGAACCCATCTTTCCTTTTTAGCGTCCGTCGGTCGATGAGAGCGGATTTGATCGCCGATATTTTGACGACGAAAAGGAGTATGTAAACCCTAACTCTGGGAATTGGATTTTTCACTAAATTACCGAAAAGGACCAATCTTTTCCCAATTCTATCGGAGCAGCACCCCAGCGGTCTGTGTTTAACTAGAGAGAATCCACGGTACCCTCACTCTAAGCGTAATTTCAAATATAAAGAATAATGATATGGTTATTAGTTATTACTGGCTACTAAATACTATCAAAAAGATTATGCGGAGAAAAAAACACAAGAGAAACGAAAAAGGCAATTTTATGTTTTTAAAATTTTAATTATAACGGCCAATTTTTTTTTATATCGATTAAAATTTATATTGTTTAACTTTTTTTTGATTTTCCAAAAATAATTTTTATTTTTAAAAAATAATTAAATATTATTTTATGCATTAGTACTAGTATTACGTGTAGATTATGCAATAAAATTATACTAAGCACATGTGACCATCATACAAGGGTATTCTCTTTGACTTTTTCTACAGTGTTTTATTTTTAACTAACCCAAAAAAATGTTAAATTTTGAAGTTTCAAAACAAACATAATTTTTTTGTATTTTGAAATCAAAATTGAAATTAATGTTGAAAATATTAAATTAGTACATATAATTAAAACAAAAACAAAAGATAAAGATAAAGCTCCTCCTAATTATATGCTTTTGAATGCCTTTATATTTTGTTTTGACAATAGAGGCATGTTCCGTGAAAAGCATAGTTGCCAAACTTGCCAAACAAATGAAGTGCTAGTGAAACCGATTTCTCTTACGATTTCATAAAATATATATATATATATAGATTGTTTTTGCTCTACTGCTGTTATAAATAGTTTCTTTAATATAACCACTTTCTTCTGGACTCTTAACTGCTCGGAGTTCTAGTTTCCCTAATCGAATTGTATGGATATGTATGCTAATTGATGATCTTTCTTTCATTTTTTTTCTATCCTGTTTAATGGGCTAAATTGAATTACTATAAGTATAATTTGCTTTCATTGCTGTGGATGTTATGTTTATGTTTTTCAACATAAACTTTGGGGTAAGGGTGGAGGAATATCATTTTTAAAGATAATTCGAAGAAACTCATGAATGGTCGTATTACTTTGAAGGATGCCCGGGCAAGGGTGGAGGAATTTCATTTTTAAAAATAATTCGAAGAAGCTTGCGAATGGTATTCTTTGGAGGAAGTCTATTTATCATGAATCCTCGTTATATTGATCGAGGATATTTGAAAAATATCTATATCAATTTATTTTTGATGATGTTATTTTTGTTTTAAAAGAAGTTAATAAAGCTATAGATTTTTTATGAATGTTATTTTTGTTTTGAAATAATTGAATAAAGTGATGATTGAGTAGCAATTTTAGTTAAAAATAAATCCATTTGTTTCCTGAGTAGTATATTAATCTACTTTTTTTTTTTTTTTTTTATCTTTATTAAGATTCTGAATAACGATTGTAATTGATGTACAATTTCCTATCTATATATGCTAACTACCCCAAAAAAAGAGTCATGTTCCAATATACCAATGTATTTAGCAAATATCATATTGGTATTTGAACGAATGTATCCAAATTTTCTATAGATTATGGTTTCAATTACTCATTCATGAAAAAAAATGGTCTTAATAACTTATAATTTATAAATTTTCATTGTTTGTGTACCATTCGTTCCATATATTGTATATATTATCGGTCTATATAATGTATATGTTATCGATCTGCATATTATATATGTTATCTTGAAAAGATAAGTAATAATGCAATGATTTGTATCCTTACTGTGATTAATAAGATAGTTGGACTTTTTTTTTTTTCTTTCTTTTTTATGTTGGAAGAAAATTTAACTGCCCTCACTTTTTTTAAGGTGTAATAGTAAAATAAAAATATCCATAATAAGTATAAGCAGTTCCTTGTCCATTCGGAATAAAAATGATAGATATAACAATCCAATATATTAATAATTTGATTAAGAAAGCATCATTTAAGTTCTTAAGCATTTGATGTAAAATATTTAAAAGAATAACACAAACTATATAATACATACGTTAAGCTTTGAAAAAGTACACATATAACTAAACTGGTATATTTAAAAAAAAAAATGGTAGCATTTGAATTAAAAAAAAAAAGAAATATGGTTCATATAAAATTACAAACTATTGGTTATGTACTTTATGTCAATTTGGAAATGACTAAAACAGAGCAGTAACAACTTTAAATCAGTATGTGTCCCCCCAAAAAAAAAAAAAAAAGAAAAAAAAAAGAAAAAAAAAAAGAAAAAGCAACAACAACTATAAATCAGTGGACTCACCGTGGAGCTCAAGTGGCAGAGTTTCCACATCCAGCCTGGGTGTGCTCGGGATCGAGTCTTTGGGGTAAGGGGACCCTGGGGGCCCAGCCACAGTAGCAAAAAAAAAAAAAACAAAAAAGAAAAAATAACTATAAATCAGTATTGTCAAAAAAAAAAAAATATATATATATATATATATATAAATCAGTTTGGCAACAAATTAAACCTTTATGAGATTATATGTTAAGGTTGGGATGTTTAATTGTTTATTTATTTATTCTTTTACCAATTTATTATTGATTTTTGTAAAGTGAGTGGTCACATGAGCGGTGGCCATCAGTCGTCGGGCGTCAAAAACATGTGCATGTGATGGGTTGTCAAGCAGGATATCGCTACCCGCCACCGCACTCAGCGTCGCAACGAGACAAACACGCCATACACGTGGCGAGAAATCCAGAATGGCGTACGTTGGGATTTTTCCCTCTTTCTTTTATTAATTTAATTTCCAAAATTGACATCTGCTATTAACCTTGTACTAATTTCTCCGCGACGCGCTTTAATTTAGAGGTTGCCGGTGGGGCCCACATTCCCTTCCGCATCGCTCCAAATCTAATAAAAAGCATAAGAGGCGATAATGGCAGAGTCCAGAGAGACTTAAAAAAGAATTAATTCTCGACAAACTCAGCCTAATTAATTATTTTACGCTTCGACACGTGGCCGCACAGCAACCGCCAAATTCCATCAGAAAAAACTAAATTACCAATTTGTCCCTCACCTTCACCGAAAACGATACTGTAAACCTATTCTGTATATATGTATATATATATATATATATATATATATTTCTGTCTGGAGGAAAGATTTATTGGTAGATTAATCTTGATTGTTCGGTAGTGATTCACTATTATTTTATTTAATTAAATACTCTGTTCTTTTCTCGACGATAGACGGAATACCGGTCTCCCTCCCTTGTAACAAACCCAAAAGGAGCACAGCACCTGGCGCACGATAGCACAGGCTCATGTTTATTTGTTTTCCTCGACTTCAAGTATAAATAAAGATCCTTTTTCATTTCCAGAAGTTTTGGTTTTATGCGGACTGGACAAATCTGCGAATTCAATTTGTTCGAGATCTGCTGGATGATCTTTAACGTAGATAGAGTAAGGTACACGATGAATTTCTTCATAGTTTTTTTTTTTTTTTTTTTTTTTTTTAGGTGGTGGTGGTTGTGGTTTTTGATTTTCTTTTTTACTACTCATGCTTGTTTGCTTGCTGAGAAACATTAGGAAATGGAAAGATCAAAGTCATATTTCTTTTTCGATGTGTTTATATGTGCTTCGTGTGGAATTTCATTCGACTGAACTGATGGATCAACTTGTTTATCTTTAGCAAAGCATGTTTTGCAAGTTTCTGTGCACTAGAGCCGAGCATTTGACACTGAGTTCCCTTCTTCTTCTTCTTCTTCTTCTTTTTTCCCCCCCTGGCTTGAAATTATTAGAAGCTGAAATTATGACAAAAGGTACTGAATCCAATTATGGTGATCTGTAACCAAATTTTTACTAAATTTGGTCAAGAGTCGAAACGGATCTAGATTGTCATCTCTATATTTACGATCTTAATAATAATAACAATCCAAACAAAGAAAAAATTGAAGACTATGCTTTCTCTACTAATTGCAAGTATCATAAATGCCTTGAAAGTTGAATCCACGGAACCAATCTTGCTTTAGCACTTTCTCTGTTTTTGATCCGAATTATTGATTCTTATCTTTTAGTCTGACACTTGCTTTTGTGATTGTGATAAAGTTGAAACATTCCGATCCGATTCCTCGAAGTCTCAGACAGCGTTGGTAAAGAAGTGAAATTCCTTTAAATTTTGTGGTATAATTGTTTTAAATCGACCTTTTAGTTTCTGCTTTTCTTTCTTGAGAATCAAACCTTGGAAGTCGGGAGTTGATTGATTGACAGTTGATGCAATGTGGCAGTGTAACCCAAAGACCTTAAAAGGGTGGTTTGAGCTCTGGCATGTGGACACGCCAACGAGAAACTTCCTCGATGTATAAACGCTTGTCCTCCAGAGATAATACGCACACAGTTGATGTGGATTCTAGAGATTATTTGAATACAACAGACATGGAAGAAAACTCTGGTAATTCTATCCAATGACCATAAAACTGTTTGACATACCCAGTATTAACAAATGTTTATATCATTTAAATTTATAGATTATGTATGATACAATGTTAATTGGGATTAATTCTGGATATTCCTTTAGCTCTTTTACAGAACAATGTGGCTGTAGAAACTTCAAACCCTCCTTGGGGGCTTTCTTTCCCACATGTCGTGGTGGCAACCATATCTCCATTCTTATATGGATATCATTTGGGGTTTGTGTCCTGTCTTGAATCGGTCTTTATGATCTTTGTATCCCTGAATAGGTTTTTCGTATAAGCAAGAAATTGAGATAATTGCATCATTCCTTTTTTCACATTTTATTGCAGGGTAGTAAATGAACCACTTGAAAGCATTTCTCGTGATCTCGGTTTCAGTGGCAATGCACTGGCAGAAGGTAAATGGAGTACTTGATTTTCTTTTATATGCCCTTGTCCAGCATCTTATTTCAGCACACAGCTCTCTGTTCTAATGAATTTTATTATTTCTTTTGAAATGAAGGTCTGGTTGTCAGTACGTGTTTGGGTGGTGCCTTCATTGGATCTTTGTTCAGTGGAATGATAGCTGACGGAGTTGGGCGCCGTAGAGCTTTTCAGTTGTGTGCACTGCCTATGGTTATTGGTGCTGCAGTGAGGTAATTTATCATTTCCTATCACAAAACAAGTATAGCTATAAGTTTGTTGCCCCCTCCTCTTCCGCCCACCCCCTCTTCTCTTCCCCACCCCTCTGAATAAAAGTCAAAACTATGCAAAATGAAGTTCAATATTTTTCCCCTTTCTTTTTATTCTTTACTATCTTCCGTTGTTATAAAATATAATTATCATTATGCTAAAACACTTATCATTATATTGGCAATTGTTTTTTGTACCACAAATCGTTTGATTGATAACCCTCAGTACTCATATGCAACTTTCTATTTCCCTTGCTTCTCGTATAATGAGAGAGACTGTTAATCTAATAAAGAAAACCTGCATCTTCAGTGCTACAGCCAAAACTATTGCTGGTATGCTTTTAGGAAGGTTACTTGTTGGGGCTGGTATGGGTCTGGGTCCTCCTGTCGTGTCTCTTTATGTAACAGAGGTATGCAAACTGTTGCTTCTGGTTCCTCTTTGATTCTTACATAGATTTTTCTAGCTTCCATGTGAATATGTGCTTGTGTGTCTGATTTTGCTCCACTTCAACAAGCAGGTTTCACCAGCTTTTGTGAGGGGTACCTATGGAAGCTTCATCCAGCTTGGAACATGCCTTGGTCTTATGGCAGCCCTTTTTGTTGGAATACCTGTAAAAGAAATTGCTGGCTGGTAAGAATGTATGCCAGATCCATAGCATCTTAATTCATATTTAATCTTTCAAATATATATCTTAGCTTTTGTGCTCAGGTGGCGTGTTTGTTTTTGGTTATCTACAATCCCAGCTGCAACACTTGCTCTTGGCATGGTGTTTTGTGCAGAGAGTCCACATTGGTTGTATAAGGTCTGTTCTCATTCATTTATTCTGTCTGGGATAAATCTCTTGAAATTGTTACTTGAGTAACTCTTTTATTTGAAAGAAGTCTTTGTGCCACCATTGAATATGACCTAATTAAGGTGGAATGGCAAAAAAGATTTACTCGCCTCTCTTTCTTTTTCCCCCCAGCTCAAAAAAGGGGAATAAATAAATAAATAAACATTTTTTTCTTTTTCTTTTTCTGAACAAGTCTAAGCAAAGGGCTTGTACTATCATATCAATATATGGACTCCTGCTGTTGGCAACAGTTTGGTCAAGGAAAACTAATGCTTCACTGTTATGATATAGCAAGGAAAAACTGCTGAGGCAGAAGCTGAATTTGAGAGACTCCTAGGAGTATCACATGTCAAAATTGCAATGGGAGAATTATCCAAGACGGACAGGGGAGATGACATGGATACTGTGAAGATTTCAGAATTGTTATATGGTCGCCATTTTAGAGGTAGATATAATCCTTCTTGTTGGTGTTTCTGGAATCTGTTGCTATATATATCCTCTCTCCTTGATTTTCACTTATGCTTTTTTGCTTCTGTTTCACTCTGCCTATTTTCGCTTGTTGCTTTGTTTTTCATGTATTCCTTTTGCAGTTATTTTTATTGGATCAACCCTGTTTGCTTTACAACAGCTATCTGGTATAAATGCTGTGTTTTATTTCTCTTCAACTGTTTTTAAGAGTGCTGGAGTACCATCAAACCTTGCAAATGGCTTCATAGGAATTGCAAATTTAATAGGTATAACTTTGATTAATATTAATCCAGTTTCCTGTCAAGATGGTTGCTCTCTGTCTGTTGACTTTAGAATTTTGATTGTTTTCAGGGTCAATTTTTGCAATGGTTTTGATGGATAGGCTAGGAAGGAAGGTGCTTCTCCTGTGGAGCTTCTTTGGAATGGTAAATTGTAACACAATTCTTCTGGACCAAAAATATAGAATTGAGAAATTGTCTATAATGTTACTACCTCATGTCTAGAGCAAGTGAAAAGTGAAGGGATTATTCGGAACAAGCTTATAATCCAAACCATGGGGGAGAAATATTCATTGGCTATTATCCCAGTCTCCCAGTCTATCTATGTTGTATTATGTGCTACTGAAAAATTGATAAAAATACTTCTTTCTTGCGCTGCTCAGCCAGAAATTCTCTCTCTGCTTATGATTTCAAACATTTAAGTGCATTTTGAAATCTTGCGAACCCTTTCCTTATATATCTTGCTTTTATATTGTTTTAGGCAATATCGATGGCTATTCAAGTTGCAGCAGCAAGTTCTTATGCATCAGGCACTTACTCTTTGTACCTATCTGTTGGTGGTATGCTGATGTGAGTACTGCTTTTACTTAGACATCTTAAAGATGAATGTTCTATATTTGTTGAAGGCATCTAATAGAATATAGCAATAGACATTAACTGGTTTTAGTGTAATTGGTGACGTGTTTTCTGAAGTGTAAACATTATGCTATGAGATTGTGTTAACATGACATTGATTACATTCTTCTTCCAGAAATACTAGTAAATAATGGAAATATGGAATGCCATATTTCTGACAATTTATAGAACATTATTGCAAAATCTTTGAGAACTTGGTGTTCAGTTGAGATGCATTTTTGGTTTTAATCCAAACTATCATTTTAAGCAACTCAGATGAGTGAGTTGGAAAGAATATGCTGAACGATTAAAATGAAATTTGACATCTGTTCAGTTACCCCCAATATCCTGGCAGCCAAATGGATGCTAATTGACTGTATTTCGGAAGGCCATCTGTGGGTGGGGTGACAAGAAGTAAGCAACTTTGGGAGATTATTGTCGAAATTCAGATTTTCAATAAGAATTACTTTATGCAGGTTTGTTTTGACATTTGCTCTAGGAGCTGGTCCAGTTCCAAGTCTCCTCCTCCCAGAAATTTTTCCTAGCCGAATCAGGGCAAAAGCTATGGCAATTTGTCTGTCAGTGCATTGGGTAATTTTCTTCTACCTTTTATTTTTTTACTCCCATATTTGTTTCCTCTACACAAGTAGGGGTTTAAATTCAATGGGAAGGGGTCATGCAATAATGCTTGGACGGTTCTATTATTTGGTGAAAAAGGAGCTGGGGTGCTACGTATGCTTATATAATTGCAGCAGCTTTTTGCAAATATTCATCATGAGCTGACTTTCCTACTCGTTGAGGTTTTGAAGTCAAGAATTTTACTTGAATCATCTAATAGTTTCTCCAACCTTGCTTTTCAGGTGATAAATTTCTTTGTGGGATTGCTGTTTTTGCGTCTGCTGGAACAACTAGGGCCACAATTATTGTATTCTATGTTCGCCACCTTTTGTTTGATGGCGGTTGCTTTCGTTAAAAGAAATGTGGTGGAAACCAAAGGGAAATCACTTCAAGAAATTGAAATAGCGCTTCTTCCACAAGAATAGAGGTGCTTCGATGGGAAACACACTGGTGGAAATTTACTTGCTAGGTTATGTTTTGCTAAAATGATGCAACTAAATCTTCTAGGGAACTGCATTTACGATGTAAAAGCTCCATGAAGCAGTTGCTGATTATTTGATGGAACAAACCCATATATTGGGGTGCATATTAATTATACTATAGAGAATAGCAGGTTTAATTTAGAAAACGGTTGCCTTGGCATCCGAAATTGGTATTTTTTTTGTAAGAAATTAGTTGGATTTTCCATATCTGTTTTCATTTGATGGAACAAATGTGACCTTGCAGGCCATCATATCCTAAATGCATGGATGACGATCCTGGACTTTATTCCATCTGTCGGCATGAGATATAGAAGGGTTACTAGTAATGGTTCATTTGTTTATGTTTCTCTGTTTTTTTTTAGAACTCTCTGTCCTCTTGCAGTTATATTCTTGAATATTTTGCAAAATTAGAAAATAATTGTACGCAAAATTTTTAAGAGACTTCTTCCAAAACGTAGAATGTAAAGAGAGAGAAGGAAAAACGAATAAACCCTTCTAATGTCGTCGAAAGTATTATTTTGGGACAAATAAGACCCATATTCAATAGATTTCAAGATACTATCGTTTCTTTTATTAACTTGGCCTGATTGCAATGAACGATTGAACCTTGGACTTGAACTCATTTTTGAACAATGATTAAAAAACCGCCAACAAAATTCTTCATTAGTAAGGTAAAGTATTACAAGAATTACTTTGGTACAACCAATACCCATATCGAATAGATTTCAAAGATATTTTCACTCCCCAATAATAAATTAAAAGATCTCCTCTCTGATGAACAAAGCAGAAAAAAGAGCCTAATCTGTGGCTTTCCAGAAACTCTACAAACACTAAATGATGTCAACAAATTCATAGAAGAAACTATATATGCCTTTGACTTTGAGGTCAGGGAAACTCTATGGAAAAACCTGTACTTGTAGTTGTAACATTCATTGGGCCGAAGTCTTCAAAATCCGAATCCGAATCCATTTCATCGTAATCATACCACCCACCAGGAGAATCCTCATCTTGTCCATTTTTGGAGGAAGGAACGTGGAGTTCAGATAGGGGAACTGGAAGAGGCTCTTCCTTGAAATACTTCTCATTGAAGAGTTCCATTGCAGTAGCTCTCCTAGATGGGTCGTAACAAACAAGTTTTTTGACCAGAGAGATTTCTTCGGCAGTACGGTTGAGGAGGCAGGCTTCCAAACCAATTGGATTTTCCACCTTGTTAAAGGAGATTGTCCTGTAATCGGGAAGTTTAACACACCCTGGCCAGGTTTCCTCATTTAAGTTGCCCAAAACACTCATAATTCTGCTTAGCTGATCAATATCAGAAGTTCCAGGGAAAAGGGGCTGCAGAGTACAAAGCTCCGCAAGAATACAGCCCAACGACCATAGATCAATCTCCAAACCATAGCTTGTGGATCCATAGAGAAGCTCTGGTGCTCTGTACCAACGAGTTCCAACACAGGATGTAAGGGAACCTTCTCTATTGTCTCCAGCCTCCTCTGCCTCAAACGAACATGAACTTTTGAATGGATCATCCTCTCTGTCGCTTGTCGTACATGTGGCTAGGCAAGAAGTATCTCCATCTTGAACATTTGTATCCTTATCTAAATTTTTAGACTTTAGCTCATCTAACACTTTGAAATATTCTTCTTTACTCATGGTTACATGCTCTTGACCTCTGAACCCTCCTTGACTTGAGGTGTCTGTGTCAGGAGTAATGTCAGATGGCCGGAAGGCATCTGCCTGGCTGAGAGGTTCTCCTGGGTCTTCTTCATATGGTTGTGGATTCTCACCAGAAGCAACATATCCAGACTCCAGTAGTATCCTTGCCTGAAAACAAAGTCATACTATAACACTTACTCCATGATAAATCAATGACAAATTAACAAAACCATGCAACAGATTGGTTACATAAGACATTATCACAACAAACATGGAAATCTACAGATCTTATAGTTAGAAATGTTCTGAATGGTAACTTTTGTTGCCTTTTGGCTATCATTAAACATTAAAATCTTTTCATTAGCCAAGGTACTCATCGACTTTACCAAGATGTCACAATTACCATAAGCAAACACATTAATAAGGAACATATTTCTGCTTTAAATCCTCATATTTTAACCAGCCAATGGCAGATGAACAATCAAAATTTTCACCCAGTTTTTTAATCCTTCATTTATCAACCATACATTTTCAATAAGATGCTACATGCTACCTATAAACTCTTGAAACTATTTAGCATAACTAATACTTTGCTTTGAACCAGTAATTGGAAACATATATAGTTTCCATGAAGCACAAGTCCTTTTGGTTACTCCAGGGAGGAAATATGATAGGATGGCGGTTGCTCTTAATTCTGATAAGACACCTTAACAACACTTTGATTAAAAAAATAATACAGTCCGTATATAATCACTAAAAAGCATTCTGTATTAAAGCCATTAAATCACACAGAGAGTGTTAAATAAAGATTTGAAAAAAAAAAAAAAGATTTGAGCTAAAAATTACTACTTTCGGTTCTAAACTTGCACCAAATCAGTAATTCCAGATACATAACAAAGAAGACCATAAATTTATAAATTTAAGAAATTTTCTTTTTGCCACGAAAAATAAAAAGAAATCTTATACGTTGGATATAAAGCAATAAGACCAATTCTATAGAAATTAAAAAAAAAAAAAAAAAAAAAAACAGTACCTGCCCAAAATCAGCCAACTTGAGCACTCCTTCATCAGAGACCAACAGATTGCTGGGCTTCAAATCCCGATGCACGATCATATTCCGATGACACACGTCGACCCCAGAGAGAATCTGGAGAATCCATCGCTTGAGCTCGCCAACACCAATCCCACCACCACCACCACCACCTTCCCTCTTCTTGGCCTCCTTGATGACGGAAGCCAAGTCGGTCTTGAGGAACTCCATGACGAGCACGGCATCCTCATCCTCGCGCCAGAAGTACTCGTGCAATACAACGACGTTGGGCGAGTTGTGGAGGATCTGGAGGGCCTCGATCTCACGGAAAGCGGACTGGTAATCGTGGACCTCCTTGAGCGCCACGATGAGATTGTCGGACAGCCGACGTGCTCTGTAGACGTCGGAATAGGCGCCGGAGCCTACCCGCTCGAGGATCTCGTATTTCTGGATAATCTCGGGTCGGGTATGGATGCTCCAGCTCTTGGGTGGTGGAGGGTCCATCTCAAGAATACCAAACCAGAGATAGAAAGAGAGAGAGAGAGAGAGAGAGAGAGAAGAAGAGGGTTTTGAAGGGTTTACTTTATGGGTGCTGAGAAACTTCAAAGACGGTACTTTTTATGATTTTCTCAGACGGAGAAAGGCGTTGTAGACTTACTGTATGGATGATGATGACGATGAACAGAGATGAATGAAAATAATTAAAGGTGCCACTTTTTATTTTAATTTTTTTTTTATCTGCTTCCTGAGAATTAAAATTGAGTATTGCTATATGTTAGTAGGATGCCTGTTATCATTCTACATGAATTAAAATCGGGTATTACTATATATATTATTAGTGTTGATTATCACTATCGGCCATAACGGTGAATTTTTATATATGGTATCTATTATTATATAATTTTTTTTATATATTTATATATATATATATATATATAAATATATTGTTACATAAAATGATAACAATTACCCCAGACAACAAATAACATTATTAATTAAAATTTATTTTTTTTATTATTTTTTTCTCCCCTCGTTATTATTTTGGCCAACCACTTTTTTCTGTTTTTTCATTATCATTTTTTATAAAATGACTTTCTATAAATAAATTTTATTTTTTCCATTCATAAATATAAATTTGTAGATATTATAGTTTTGTTTGAACATTCAAGATGGCTTCATTTTGCTTATAGTACTACTAGAAATTCGAGCATGGTTTATGTAATTTTAATTTTCACATCTCCTATCTATTTATTTATTTATTTTTTTAATTTATCACCATATAATCATCAAGTACACACATTTTTATTTCTTTGATTCCACAAAGCAAAACAATATAGCATCTGAAAGTATATATGATGTGGTGTCAAAGCTTTTCATACGTACTTGGACCAAATCAATATATTCTATATTTGGCTTGTACAGCACTAAAGCAGAAAATAAATTTTTAAGCCATTAATTAAAGTCTATATTTGAAGCTTTGGATTACAATACAAAAAGATTTACAAATCCATATTTACTCACGAAACAATCATAATCTCAGATGGAAAAGATATTTTTTGAATAATGGAAAAATATATGACTTATATTATATATTTGGTTTCTTATTCTTAAAGACCCCTAACCATATTTGATGTATGTCTCCGTTGGGCATTTATGAATTTCAAACATATTCTTGTCCATTCTCTTGGTCCTTTCCTTTGATTTGAAGTTTGGATATTATTTTGATACATGGTCCTCTAATCGGAGACACCGTGACTCCTGTTCTCTCATTGTATAGGAAGCCAAATATACGTATAAAAAACTTCAATGGAGCTGACAGAGAGCAGAGAAAGACAACGAAGAAACCAGCGGCTAGAAGATGGTAATCAGTAAAAATAAAGAAGCAAGGTCTCACTTGGCTTGTTACTGTATGTACAAAATTCTGAGATACGTCCACTTTGATATTAATGCAGCCTATACACTGCCAAATGCTTAGACAAGAAGAGGCACAAGGGAGTGGAGGCTCTCTGCTACCCCATTATGATCTATCTAATTCTACCTCTTCACATTCATTAGGGTCTTTCCTGCAGAAAGAAGACAAGTACTTTTAGGGGGGCTGTACTGTTTCAATCTTTATGGCCATAAGGTGGGGAATTGATGAGGGTGGTTTGGTCATTTGACAGGCAAAAAAGCCAAGTGAATAGTCATTTTGGGGCCATGGAAAGATATGAAGTCTAGATTCTGGTGTAAGCTGCTTGGGGATCATTGTCATTTCATTTTGGCTGAATATAAGTGGTTATAAATCATAATATATTGTCTTTCGACTATTCTATTCATCTGGGGATCGTTGTCATTTCATTTTGGCTGAATATAAGCGGTTATAAATCATAACACATTGTCTTTAGACTGTTTACTTCAAGAGTTGGAGAAGATTAACTTCATTTTGTTGGAAGTTGTTAAAACAAAAATCTCATTCAAGGGTCATTTCTGCAGGGTTGAAGAAACATATAGAGCAGCCACAAGAATTAACAAACCAAGGATAGAGAAAATGGAATTCATGATATATTTGATACATAGAAAACAAAGCCACATATATCCAGACATATTTTCCCCACTAGTACACAAGAGAATGAACAATTCCCTCCACCTCCCCTCTAAACCAGTTTCCAAAATGCAAAAAGAGCAATGCTTAGTACAAATTTGTAACTTCCACTACAATTGACACGTAATAATATCACAGCCTATCAGCAATAAAACCCCAAACAATACCAAAATAAACATTCTACTCCAAAAGATGGCTGAAAATCATCCCATTCTGGCTTTGAAGTATCCTAAGCTGCACAGCCTCCACAGACGATGCTCCTGAAAAAAAGAAGCAAGTCCACTAAGTCATACCAGAGCCACAAGTGGTAATTGCTAGACTAGAATTCGTGAAAACAGTGAACCATATTTCAACTATGTGATATTTTGACACTTTCAATTACCAGATGAATAAATTCTGGAGGTTGTAAAGGTTTAAATTAGCAGCCTTTCGTTAAGCAAACTAGAAAGTTTACTAGTTTAGAAAAAAATAAGTCATAAAAGTTGTTCAAACCCACTTAGGAATCACATTTCTTTTCTCTCATGCCTGGATCCAACTGAATGGTCCTTTTCTCGCTTTGTCCTCCATATCTGTTACCGGTCCACCATCAAGGTCCCAGTCTATAGGAGACCATGGAAGAAAAAAACAGGACAGCAAACATGTTACGTACATTTAAAATTTACCCAATGCACTTTACATTTTTATTTCTCTCTTTATTTTCTTGGATGTTTATTCCAACCATATATACTTGCTCTAGAATTTGCTTCTTTTTTTATTCCTTGTGTGTTAATTTCTCCCAAAATGTACTTTCTAGCCAATCTTCTGACTATTTCTTGATTATGCTCTTCAATAACTTAAAGATTGGTGGTCACATGGGGTTGTCGATTTGTTCATGAAGACCATCAGTCTGCATTTCATTGTTTGGAAAAAAAGAAAATCATGATGGCGACCTCCATGTTATTATTAGATTAGGAATTACTGTGTCACTTAGAAGTTCCTAGTAATTTCTTATTCAATGCAAGACGATAAGACATTTGAGCAACAAAGAAAAAAAAAAAAAATGAGATAGAACTTAACCACTTACACCATTGAGCAACCAGACCTCCGGTGCCTTTTCTTTCGTGCCATTTCCTTCCTTCGTGGAGGTTGAAGAACAACCTTAATAGCAGTATCAAAAACAGCTTTGACATTCTAATTGATCAAGCAGAGTTGATTGTCAGCAACTTAAGCATTTTCAAACTAGTAGGTTTGAAAGATTAGATGTGAAACAAGTTTAAGATTTTATACCTGCTGAGTCTTAGAGCTGCACTCTATATAAGCCGCAGCACCAATTTGCTTTCTCAGTTCCTCTCCCTGTTTCATAAGCAAAATGAGCTCCCCTTTCATGAATATAATCCACAAATACTTTTCGAAAAAATAAAGAAAACATACTTGTGCTGATGTTATGACATTAGATCCCATATGATCAGCTAAATAACCTCTGTCGTCGCGAAGGTCTGAAATAGATGAAGCATCCATGTCATAATAATATCCAAAACATTGCCTCTGTTATCCATTTTGAAAAAGAATGCATGCCAATTAGCCTACCTAGCTTTGTTCCAACAAGAACAATTGGAACGTTGGGTGCAAATCGTCGAAGTTCTGGCATCCACTGAGAAAAATAAATTCGAAAGAAATGAATTCCAGCACTCATAAGCTAAAACTAATCAATCAAGAAACAAAAGCTCTCTACAAAAGGGCAAAGCAACAACCACTAACGCTTTAATCTTAAATAAAAAGGGCACTACTTTTCCCAAAACTTAATTGAAATAACAGAAAAAAAATAGTAAAAAAAGGTAAACAGCAATAAAAAAAATGAAGAGAAAGAAAAAGACATTAGGGGAAAAAAAAAAAAAAAAAAAACAAAGTACCTTCTTAAGAACATTTTCATAGCTTGCCCTGCTAGTTAAAGAGAAAGCTAGCACAAATATGTCTGCACCTCTGTAACTCAGCGGCCTCAACCTGCTGTAGTCTTCTTGACCTTTTAAACCATGGAAAAAATGAAAACTTATCAGAAAATCAAGGACCAACTAAAACCCTAAACCATAATAGATGTACTGAGCATACAGGAAGAACTATTTCACCTGCAGTGTCCCATAGTCCCAAGTTGACAATGCTTCCGTCCACAGCCACATTAGCACTAAAATTGTCAAACACAGTAGGTATGTAATCCTGCCACAGAGAAAAACATAAATATTGAGAGACAGAGAAACAATCATGAAGTCTTAACACACCCACCATTTTTTTTTTTAACCCATTTTTTGAAATCTTTTCCTGCTTGTTTTATGCAGTAAGTTTTCAAAGTCTAAAACAGGTACAAGAAAAACTTAGAAAATAAAAAAAGGATCTGGAAGATTAAATGAAACCATTTATACAAGCATTTTAAAAAATGTAAAGGAAAAAAAAGAAGGGGGACAATTATCGGATGGGGTCCTGAAAGACTCACAGTGGGGAACTTGTTGCTGGTGTAACAAATGAGCATACAGGTCTTCCCTACAGCTCCATCCCCAACTGTGACACATTTAATGAACTTTGAAGCGCTCATCCTCTTAACCCCACCCCACAACTAGAGCTGATACTTTCCCTTTTAACTGCAGCACCACCAATACATATATATATATATACTTGAGTCCTTAAACTTGAGCTAAAGAAAACAAGAAGCTTCAAGAAAAAGATTGGAACCTGGAAAACAAATGAAGAAGAAGAAGTAGAGAGAGAAAATTGTCCGTTTTTGATGAAATGTGAGCTGAATATAGAAGAAGCAAAGCCTCTCTTTTAGTTATAAGAGATTAAAAATGAGAGAGAGAGAGAGAGAGAGAGAGAGAGATGCACTGGTGTTGTTTTTAGTCAAAGGGTCTAGCTCCACTTTTTCATCCCCCTAAATAAAATTCAAATCCAACAGAATTTTTTTTTTTTTTTTTTGAAATGCAGAATGTGGGCCCCTCTCTTAAACGGTACCCTCCATTGCTGGCTTCCAAATTGTCGTCACTTAAACATGCCTACATGCCTACACACACATACAGATACCGTCTATTATTTAATTTATTGCAGAGGTTGGCAGGGTTAGATTTGTTTATTTACTATTTACTTCTTTTTTTATGTTTTTTCTGTTTTTGGTCTGAAGTTGGTAGGATTGATTTCATAGACCGCCTAAATTCTCAAACCTCAATTAATGCCATGCTCGACAACAGACTTTTTCAAAACCTGCATTTACAGCTCCAACTTCTTTTGTATTTTCATCTGGGATTCTTCATCTTAAATTGAACCCAAAAAAAAAAAAATTGTTTCTTTTTTAACTAACACCTTTCCAACATGACCAGGTATGTAAAAGAACTCGGTCATATTCATTTTACTCTATGAACATAGGAAAAAAAAAAAAAAAAAGAGAAGGTACAGATCATCCAAAGCAAATTATGTATACTTAAAAGCTTTCAACATCCTTATATATGTCCAATCTTGAGCAAACTCTCATTCTGAAAACCAATATCCAACTAAATTGTTTAATTTCCAACAAGAAATTTGTTTGGAAATTGATAAATCCAGAACGTATATATTAATCATAAGTTCTCAAAATAATTTTTTATATCATTATAAATTTCTACCAAAATTTACAAATGAAACAACCCAATTTTTGCAATCATTAATATTGTAGTCTCTCAGAAAATTAAATTTTAGTAGCCGATTTCGTTTGCTTATTGGGAACATTGTCTTCCTTGTTTTTTAAGCACAACAGGTGCTTGCTGTATTGAAATGTTGGGCACTAAAAAGCACAAACCAACAACCACAGGAAGACATAGATGTTGTAATTCTTTATTACCATCTTCTTTGTCACGTAAAAGCACTTCTAATAGCTTTAAGGAATTATTTTACTTAATTTGGGAAGTTGTACTACAGTTGGGGAATTTATTTAGGCTTTCAAAGGCTTTCGAAATTTTGAACAGACTTAAAATCCGACCGTTAGATTTTTATTGTTGATGCTGTCCCTATTCATACACATGCAGAGATTTAGATTTTTGGATTTGATTATTATTAGAAAAGGATGGGGCTCACATGTCCGGCTGGTTCCCAATTTGCACACATCTCCGTGTCACATCAGCCATTTGAATTTCTCGGAAAGTATTTGTTTTCTTGATAATAATTTTGCATTATGTCATTAACTATCCCAAGCGTTATACCTTGCAATGAGTCTTACAGCAAAAAACTCCCCTCTTTTTCTTTTTTTGAGGAAAAAAAAAAAAAAAAGGAACAAAATTTGCTCCGAGTTGGTTGAAGGATCTAAAGGAAAAGATTTAGCTGTCTCTCATAGACAGGTACCAATCTGCAGACAAAGTTATTGATATTACAAAAACTTGGTGGATTATATGCTTTTGCAGTCAAATTCGAAATAATGGACAAATTTCTAATCACTTTCAATCATATAATTTCTCTTTGGGTATTTCCAAAGTTCTTAAGCTTTGTAACAAGTTCACGTGCATATCCTAAACCAATAAGATATTACCACGCAAGCTTTCTTTTAGCATAAACATATTTAGCTTTAGGTTGGCATTATCAATGTCAAATTGAGAATGAAAGCTGCTGAAAACTTATAAAAATATGAAAGGCTTATGCAATGTCACGTTTATTTGTATTCCATTTAAATTTGTTTAGAAATATTAGACAAAGAAGAAGAAGAATCCAAATCCAAAAAAACCAACATCCCCAAATCAGCAGAAATATACCTTTTACAAACAAATTGGACAAGGGTAAAGATGCCAAGAAGATTTCGTAATACGTGGAAAGATTTTCAAAGTCTATTATCTTAGGGTATGGAGTCTAAGAATTAGTCTTTTGACAATTCCGTAATTTAGGTTCAATTTGGGACCGGCCGTCCACCATGGGATTGGAAAGTTTCCACAAATTCAACCAAATAATAACATACTAAAGTAGTATAGCTTAACAAGTGCATTGACAAGTAAACCTCTAATGGGTACAAATTAATGGGTCAGTTCAAATATGCACAACTAATTTATATTTTGTTCCCTAAACAACATTGTATCATAACTGAGATTGTAAGCTTTCTTTTGGACAATGAGATTGTAAATACAAAAGTTGGGGTTCGTTAATAGGGCAAGCTTAATTAATTAGAAACAGCTGAGTAGTTCTACTTGGTCCTCGTCCTCCATGTTTTCCAGAAACAGAAAAGACTTCAAGTCAAGATGGCTAGTTCTGGGCAAACCATCATTTGCAGGTGATGACTCTGAGTCAGTTATTATTGAGCTATCAAATCCAAAATCCGGTGTGCAGACTGCGTTCCATTATTATGATATGGTTTTGTCCTAATGCAATTTGGACCGACTCCCAAGCAAGATACCTCTCTCATCCCCAGCCTTGCTTATAGATGACTTCTCATCCTCCTTTTCCAAGCTGCTTTGTTTCTCCTTTTCCTTTTTATCTTTTTGTTTTCCGATGCCGCTTTTCTGTTGATCTGTCTGCTTTTTCCACCGACAAAGATAGGTACTTAAAGTTCGCACTTTGTTTCTTAGACCAATTTCAGTCTTCGATTTAACTTTTTCTGACGACGGAAAAAGTGATGGGGATCTCTACTTACATGTTCATCAATAGTGTACAATGGCCTTCCAATTTGTGTCATTGGTGCAAAATACAACTGAATCCTAATAAAATTTTGATAATTTTTATACCGTATCATCGTATAGCGCATCCCACAAGTTTAGACATTTTTAAATAGCAGAGAATCCAGTAGGTCCTTTATTTATCACCACATACTATTTTAAACAAAGGATTTCCATAGCAGTCTTCATTAAACAAGCAAGTCCCATGGTTCCACTGTGATGCCATATCTAAATTTTCAGTAATAGTTCCTATGGCCTTAAAATATAACAACAAAACCACGACCCATCAAAATATGACTGCTCTGACGATTTTGACGCTTCTATGGCCATGTTTACAAGTATAATAGCCATACTATGAAATTTGGATACGATCCAATACTATAGAATCACCTCATATTATTCAAAACCAACATAAAAGTCCAGAGACAACATAAAAACGTAGACTAAACGGCTCAAATACGGGTGAGTGGACGAAATATTCAAAGAGCCTTGAGGATATCTTCAGCACTGGAGACTGTAAACTCCCCTCCAGATTCAATATTTGCAAGCTTCACCTTGAGGTCGTCGACCAAGAGTGCAAACCTCCTGGAACGAACTCCGAGCCCTTTTTCTGAAAGGTCAAGCTCAAGGCCAAGAGCATGGGTGTATTTTCCAGCCCCATCAGCGAGGAACTTCACATGCTGGTTCTCTGGGTAGGTTTTAGCCCATGCCTTCATCACAAAGGGGTCATTGACTGCGAATGGAATCGAATAAATAAATAAATAAAAACTAGAGTTAAATATCCTGCAGTGAAAGGAAAATCATTTTATCCAGCTTCCCTTCAGTAAATATATATAATATGCTAACCAGTGTTTTATGTTGAAGGAAGAAAAGAGAACTCAACTTGCATTTTACTTTGGAAAGACACAAAAAAGGAATCGATTGATGTACAGGAAGTTCACAATCAAATTCACAATATGGGCATACCCAGTTAACTTCTTTTTTAATTTATTTTAGATTAACTTCATACCAACAACTAATACACCTAGCATACGTAAACACATGTTAATCAAAGAAAGTTTAAGGAAGCCATAATTCAAGCATCTGATGTATGGAACTCACTCCCACGATTTAAGTAATTTATATGATCTTCCAAGATGAATGGAAACTCTCAAATAACCCCAAGATGTAAAATACTTAATGCGATTATTAATTTATTACAAGTCAACCAAAGTAGCACCATCATAAAGTTTGACTTGTAACCCCTTAGAAGGTTAGAGAAGCAAGAAGGGGGTTCTGACTTTGAACTTTTCAATACTTATTGCTTGCTGTCACCGATTTGGGATTTCGACACATTGTTAGGCTATTAAGAAGGAATGCAAGTCCCAAACAACAAGATTATGGAAAGACTAATGACATTAATAAAGTCTTAAGGATGCTCTAATAAGCAAAAAATTCAAAGATTTTACACTAAAAGTTTCATAGGGCAGCTTCACAGTATGAAATTATTGATAGTAGCTCTAAATGGTGCATAATCAAGTTAAATGTTTATAAATGCAGGTGATACATCGATAATGCCCCCAATGCTTAATATACAGATACACAAAACATTGCAAACCGTGATCATGGACAAAAAGAAATAAGTGCATAAAACAGAAAAAAGAAAATTAAGACGAGGGTCATACCACTAAGTAAGAGAATCTCATCAATACCCTTCGACTTGAGCTCCTCCGACTTCTCAACGAAGCCTGGTACGTGCTTCAAGCTGTGCCACAAAGCCAACCAAAAAAAAAAAAAAAAAAAAAATTCAAATTTTCAACGGTGGAACCCTCACCGATAAATCTTATGTCTTTCATCAGAATTAACGAAGCCATACAAATGGGAAAGAAGACCAATCTTGGAAATTTCGTTTCAGAAACTTTATCAGCTAGAAATCAAAAAACTAACGACAACAAAAAACAAAAGAACCTAAAAATTTCCATTCAAGCTTTAAGAAAAGCAGTAAAAAGTACGACCATTTTCACTACTAATTTTCATTTTTTTTTTTTGGTTTTTTTCACCTCATTTTCCCGGATACCAAACAAGATTAATTAAAAAAAGAAAAAGAAAAAAGATTTACCTGCAAGTGGGGGTGAAGGCACCGGGAACACCGAAAAGGATGACCTTCTTTCCGGCGGTGAGGGAGTGCACTGAAACTGATTGGAGCTGATCGTTGTCATCGAAGTAGGATACGGTACCGTCCGGCAATGAATCTCCAACGGCTATCGGAGCCATAGCTTTTGGTAGTCGACGATCGCTTTAGAGGGGTTTGGTTATCGGAAGGAGGCGAATGATCGAAGGACAGAGAGATGAGTACGAGTGTGGTTATATAGTGGGGGTTTTTTACTGTTATGGACTTCGCGGGGTTCTATTAACTGGATTGTATAAAAGTTCTTGGAGTCCGGTTTGTTAGTATGCGTTGGTTTTTATTACCGGCTGCAGTGAACTCATTTTGTGCCGGATCATGGGTCAAAACTAGGCTGTTTGAAAATACTAAATTACCCTTGTGTTTGATCGTTGACTTGGTCCACGCTGATGTGGCGTGCGAAGGAGCATATTTCATATGTATTATATACTATTATCAATGCTAGGAACAACAGAGTGTTTTATTTTATTTTTGTTTAAATTATTAAATTTTTTTTTTTTAGTTTTTTATATAATTCATGAATTTATAGAAATATAACATGTTTAAACGAAAAATTTGGAGCACTACTCTAAAATAGTACAACTAAACAAGATCATATAAAAACGAAAATTATCATTACTCACTACCTAATCAAAGATCATATCATTTCCTTTAAAACAAATTTGTCTTTTTCTGCCGTTTTGTTTTAATACTATTTGGCACTTCCAATTCAATTTTCTAACCAAATCTCTCTCCAAAATAAAATAGTGGTTGCAAGACTTTTAGCAAGTAATGGTCCAAAGATACCATTAAAAAACAAAGAAAAACCTATATTAAATATTTGCATAATAATGGTGCCTCCTGCACTTATATGTGACATGACTACTTTATTTCATAGCAGTTTTTTTTGGTGAATTTATTTCATACAAGTTGGCTGTCGAATCAAAGAAAGATTTATAAAAAAGATGTACACCATGAAACTATATATATCTATTGTCTTTAACTTGAAAATTGCTTCATAAGTTGCTCTAATAAGATCCAAAAAAACTACATGTATATTTCATAATTCCATATATGAATTTAGACCACTTTGGTCCACATCTCTGAGCTACATCATGTAAATAAAAATAACCTGGGAATATTATTCATAATTAAACACTCATGTATTTGCAGCAAATAATATATGCAAATCAAGTGGAGAAAACAATATTTTGAGACTCCATAGGCTTGGTAAAAATCATAGCTTCCCCTTTCAAGTCTTCATCTTCATCCCATACCACATTTTCGTCAGACCCATAAGCCCAACTACACACAAGATAGTAGAAGAAATTAACCACACTCATCACAGTTATCACCCAATAATAATAGTCATAGTGACCCTGGTTTAGGTTGTTGGATACCCAACTCACTCCATTTTCTTTAGTGACATCGTTCATGGAAGAAACTATAATACTCCCAAGCACATTCCCCAGACCCAACCCAAGTGAAAAGAGAGACACAGCAATACTAGCCATGCCCTTTGGCAACTGAGAGTAGTAAAATTGTATTTGCCCAATTGCATTAAAAGCCTCTCCTAAGCCAGTGAGGCAGTTCTGTGGAATCAGCCACATTGCAGACATGCTTACAACTCCAAGAGGGTTGTTCGAAAAACCTTCACGGATTGCCACACTTCGCCGGTGTCTCTCTACCAATGCAGACACTGCTGTTGCTAAGCAAGAGATTGCTAGCCCAATTCCCATCCTCAGCTTGAAGCTGAGTCCTCTTGGCTCGTTGGTGAACTTTGACAGGAATGGAACTATAGCCAGATCGTAGATGGCCACCCAAAGTGTCAAAGTGAGGATTGAAAAGACGCCGAAAGAGCCTGGTGGTATTTGGAATTTGCCAATGAAGTGCCTGTCCATGGTTCTTGCTTGGAGGACATGGAAAGAGTGTTGGCTAAGAGTGACTGCAATGACAATTCCAGTTGACCAGATTGGAACTACTTTGATCACAGCTTTTAGCTCTTCTACTTGTCTCACAGTGCATAAACTCCAAGGGTCTATAGCCAATCCTTGAGGATCCAAGTCCTTCTCACGGCTTTTAATCATACAAGATTTGTTTAGAAACCTAAAAGAATGATCAAAAAGTGAGATTATTTGTAGGAATATTGGATTTTTTTCAACCCTGCAGATATTATTTGGATTACATGTGTATGTACCTTAGTTTATCTGTTGGCGTTACGAGTTTTGAACCTTTGAGAGAATACCAGCTATCAATGTTACTGCTTGGAGGCAAGGACAAGTGTTTGTTCCTCCAAGCTGCCACAACCACATGCGCTAATCCAGCAATCAAGTTCTTGTTTGCCTTTACCTTAACATAGAGGAAAGAGCCTACCAAAAACATTATTGCTGAAATCAACATCAATCCAACAGGAACCCCAAATCCCACAACCCAACCAGCATGATCTTGAATATAAACAATGATTGTCACTGCAATGGTGATAGAGATTCCAACTGAAGCATAGTACCAGTTGAAGAATCTCTGTAAGGTCCTTTCGTTCTTGGGGTTGTCGGGATTGTTAAGTTGGTCTGCACCAAAGGCCATGGAACATGGTCTGATTCCAGCTGCTCCAAGGGACATGAGAACAAATGAAGAATAGAGAAGCACAAGTTGAGCTCGCTTTGCTGGATCACAGTCTGCTGGATTTGGCTTCTCACACTCTGAAGGCCTTGTTTGTGGAATTAATGATGTTAACCACAGGACGAACATTCCCTGCAGGCATAGCTAATGATATAAAAATTCTGGAATACCAATTAAAGTTTTGGGATTTGATTGAAGAGAAATGTCAGACCTATTGCATGCACGTAATTAAAGATGATAGAGGAAATGAAATTAATAATTTGCTTACAAGTAGACTGACGAGAGTCCCTAATGCAATGGAACGAAAGCGACCCAAGAAAGAATCAGAAAGAAAAGCACCAAAGATAGGCAGAAAATTTGATATGGCTCCCCACAAGAACAGAATATTAATTGCTGGTGCGTTATCCAAGTGATATTCAGTTACTATGTACACCACCATATTTGCCATAAGCCCAAAGCTTGCAACCTTGTCCAATGACTCATTTGCTGCACAAAATTCATTCATAAAAGAAAAAAACTCACATAAATTAAACATTATTTTTCACGTTGCAACAAAATTTCACAAAATCCTAGCTGGGAGGCTATATTAAAAGATCATGGTCACCTATGATAAATGGCATGGTTCTAAATCCACCCTTGTTGCTCGTTTTGGTTCCCTCTGAAGGGATCTCCATTACTTTGTTCTGCAACAGCTGAATTGTATATCTCAGAGTAGTGTTTTCTCAGATGATTAGCAGAGCTAAGAGACAGTGAGATTAGAGATGAAGCTTTGCTTTTAATTCATGGTTTAAATAAATAATGAGAGATGAAGAAGTTATTGTATATGCACATATATTGATATTTTATTCTGATTTGGCACGGCTTGCATTTACTACGGATTGAACAATGCGAAAAGAGACAGGTTTTTACACCTAGTTTTGGTTGCTTTTTACTTCTTAGTCAATGAGTTAATAATAATGCTTGCTCACACATCAAATCCAATATTATGTTTTGTCTTAAGAGCCTACCTCCGATTTCTGATTTGAAAAAAAAAAAACGAATGTTTCCTTTTTTGAAATTCCTTTAAAATTCACGTACATATAATACAAAAATAAACCTGAGGATAGCTTCAAGGTATGCAAATTTAAACCCATATATATACATTCCATGAGAATATATAAAATCTTAAAAAAAAGTAGTACTTGGAAGACTTTTATCAAAAACAGCATATTAAAGTTACAAGAAAAACCTTGGTGCTTACAAAAAAAAAAAAAAATGGTGCATGCCATTGCCACCTGTAATCCATATGACAATGTGACTAATCTTTCTTACCAGCTGATTTAGGGAATCAGCAGAACTATATATATCGATACCATAGGGCATGCAATTTTAGCTTCTTTTTTTTTTTTTTCCCCCCTTCCGGTTTAAGAAAACAATAGTTACTAAATTACTTGTAAGTTTGACCACTTTTACCAACATCTTTGGGTCATGTAAATTATATAGTACAAGCATATTAATATTATAATTTTTCTTAAGTGTTGTTACAGGACATGTATGGCCTATCCCTCAGTGGGCTACCTCGCCCACTCTAGCATAATATATTCATAAATCATAAGTATGCATATTGCCGAGGCCTAAAACGCAGAAAATGAAAATCTGCAAATCAAGTAGAGAAGACATTTGGAGACGCCATTGATTTAAGCTCTTTTCGCATGTCTTCTTCTTCTTCCTCATCCCATGTCTTTTCCTCCTCACAAGGCCCATAAACCCAACAACATAAAAGATAGTAGAAGAAGTTAGCCACACATAGACCAGCAAGAAGCCAATAATAGTAGTCAGAGTGACCCTGGTTAAGGTTATTTGATACCCAACTTTTTCCTCCACCCTTCTTACTCAAATTATCCACTGAGGAAACTATAATACTCCCAAGCACATTCCCCATAGCCATACCAAGTGCAAAAAGAGCCATTGCAATGCTTGCCATGCTCTTTGGGAACTGAGAGTAGTAGAACTCTATTTGCCCTATTACATTAAAAGCCTCAGCTAATCCAATGAGGCAGTTCTGTGGAACCAACCACATTGCAGACATGCTCACAACTCCAGCAGAGTTATCAGAAAATCCTTCACGGATTGCAACACTCCTCCTACGTCTCTCGACGTCTGCAGCCACCGCAATTGCCACACAAGAGATAGCCAGCCCTATTCCCATCCTTTGTTTAAAGCTGAGTCCTCTTGGCTGTTTGGTGAACTTTGACAGCAATGGAACTATAAACAGATCATAGGTGGCCACCCACACTGTCAAAGTGAGGATGCCAAACACTCCAAAAGAGGCTGCTGGGATTTTGAAGCTGGAGATGATGTGCCTGTCCATGGTTTTTGCCCGAAGCAAGTTGAAGGAGTATTGGTTGATGGCCACCGCGACCGGAATTCCAGTAGACCAAATTGGGATGAGTTTGATCAGGGCTTTTAGCTCTTCTACTTGCTTCACTGTGCATAACCTCCAAGGGTCTATGGCCAACCCTTGAGGATTTAAGTCCTTTTGGCGGTTCTTAATGATGCAAGCTTTATTTAGAAATCTAAAATAATGCCCCAGTAAGTGCATATTTCAATACCCTTTTTAAGTTTTCAAGCACATATTTATATATTAAATCTGGCCTTACCTTAGTGTCTCTGTTGGTGTTACAAGCTTTGAACCTTTGAGAGAGTACCAGCCATCGAAGATATTGTTTGGTATTAAAGAAAAGTGTTTGTTCTTCCAAGCTGCAACAATGACATGAGCAAATCCAGGAAACAAGTTTTTATTTGCCTTTACCTTAACATAAAGGAAAGAGCCCAAGAAAAACGTTATGGTGGACACCAACATTAGTCCTACAGGAACTCCAAAACCCACAATCCAACCTGCTTCATCTTGAATATAAACTATGACTGTCACTGAAAACATGATAGAGATTCCAACAGATGCATAATACCAATTGAAGAAGCTCTGCAAGACCCTTTCATTCTTGGGGTTATTGTCAGACTTGCGTAGTTGGTCTGCACCGAATGCCATGGAACATGGTCTAATCCCAGCAGACCCAATGGCCATGAGAACAAATGAAGATAAGAGAAGCAGGAGTTGAGCTGGCTTTGCTGATACACAGTTTGCTGGATTTGGGTCATTACAGTGTGGTGGCTTTGCTTGAGGAATTAATGCAGTTAACCATAGTATGATCATTCCCTGTAATTCAAATTCTGATAAGTATACAGTATATCCCATTTTGCTTGAACATTTATATACATAAAGATTAGGAAAAAAAAATAAATTTAATTGCTTACAAATAGGCTAATGAGAGTCCCTAATGCAATAGAACGAAACCGACCCAAGAAAGAATCAGACAGAAAAGCCCCAAAGATTGGCGGAAAGTTGGAAATGGCTCCCAGAGGAACAAAATATTGACTGCTAGTGCATTATCCATGTGATATTCCTTTATCAGGTACAACACCATATTTGCATGAAGCCCAACGCTTGCAACCTTGTCCATTGTCTCATTAGCTGCACGAATTAATTCATCAGAGTTATTCATACAATCAATTTATGTTATTAATGTATATATTTGCTTTTTATGGTAACAAAATTCGCATAGGAATTAAGCTATATATATATATATATTTTTATAAAGTAAAAGATGTTCAAGATCACCTATGATAAATGGCATGGTTCTAAGGCCACCCTTGTTGCTCGTAACCTGTTGTACGGTTTTGGATTTCTCTGAAGAGTTCTCCATTGTTTTCCCTATGATAAATGAGTTGTACAATACTTCAGAGTGTTTGCTCAGTTAATATTAACAGACCTGAGACTCTGAGAGAGAGAGGGCTATAGGAGCTTGTCTTAATCCATGTATATAAATCAAAAATGTCACAAGGACTAGTAATTATATATATATATATATATTTATTAATTTTGCTTTTGGTTCTGCACAACATGCAATTTTATAGCTTCGGATTGCACAATGTGGGACTGCCTTATATATAGAGCTTTGGTGTTATTTTGGATTTTAATCAAATATTAGTTAGTGAGATTTGTCCATGAATTCTAACGTACTCACAATTCGTCCAAAAAGTGAATTCTAATATACCAGTCGGCCTCTTGTAAATAGTAGCCTGCCGACCGCATGTATTGAAAAAGTAAAATAAAAACCATCACTTCAAAATGCCAGAGGGCAGAAGGAAAAAAAAAATATATATATATATATATATATTAGAGGTCTACTGATTTTACAAATTAATAATAAAAATCTCGAAAGGGTAAAATTAATTAAGGGAAGTCTAAAAGTTAAACATCCTCATTAACTAATTTAAACACATTTTCCACATATAATAATCTCAAAAACAATATTATTGATCTACATCGACACACGAAGGTTAGGAGTTCGAAACACCGAGTGTGTGAATGGGGAAATAGTGTAAATGTTCTTTGAAAACAAATTCTCATCACCAAATCTCGGAATTTATAAATTAAAAAAAAATAATAATAATAGAAGTACCAGTTTGAGATTTTGCTGAAGATGAAGATTAATTGGGAATGGCGGAAGTAACGTGGGGGGTCTAATAATATGGTGGCATGGAGATAGTTAGCTAAAAGAAATGATAAATATCAACAGATGATAAGAAGAAGGCTAATTTGTGAGAATAAGCTCTGAAATAAAACATACTAACTTGATATTTATTAGAAGAAATGAGAATAATCAATTTCCCATTACAGCATATTGAATTTGCAGTTTCAGGTCAAGCTTACATTGTTGATGTCATGTTTTGGGCCACTTGCACACAGGCAAAAGAGGAGGAGGAGGTCACACTTTTTTTAATTTGCTCTTGGCCGTTATTTTTAGGTCAGTTCATCCACCAACGACATGTGTACGTATATCACGAAAAAGAGTTTCCTATATATGAATCACTGCTCCAATTTTTCTTTTTTCTTTTTTTCCCAATTGAATTAGTACTTTATTTAGTATCTCTCTCTCTCTCTCTCTCTCTCTCTATATATATATATATATGTTTTCAAATTCTAATTGTAACGTCTTTCAAGTGTTTCAGAAACATTCCAAATTTATATACAAAACGGAAAATGGGCAATACAATTGAATGGCCTCCATATGGAGGATGTCTCTGTTTTCATTTGAGATATATACGTACATTTTTTTTGTGAAGATTATACATATGCTCATAGCTTTGCAGCATAGAGGTAATACAAAGAATTGGAGAGATGCCATGAAATAAGTTTCATTTTCTCTTTTGGCAAAAAATTGATTCCCAAAATTTAGGAGGTCCTATTTTTCCTAGCTCAGTCCCCACGCCTGAAAATTAAGCAGGAAAAAACATGTTTTTGATTGTCAGTTTACAAACCAAAAGATTTCATTTTTCTTACTATTATGTCAAGAACTTGTATGTGGTTTCTATGTAAAGAATGAAGTACCTGAATTCTTCCATCAGAAGTACCAATCACCAAAACTTCTTCATTACTGTCAAGAGCCATGCAAATAACCTTACAGTTTGTACCAGTTTGTAGTGTGTCTATTCTATTCTGCTTCTCCCTCCCCCAGATTTCTACTGTTCCTCCCTTGCACCCCAAGTAAATGAGTTCCGAGCTTATCGCCATAGATCGTACTTCCATTGCAGTTGTCAATGATCCAATCATGCTACAATTTGAAGTGCTAAAGATCTTGCCACAAAAAAACCAGTAAACTCTTAGTTACTGCCCGATAAATGTGAGACATGAGAGAAAATTTGACTCCAACCAGCCGAATGGTTTCCATGTTATGCTAAACCAAATTATACCAGTTTTTCAGACAAACCCATTTTACTACTTTCTAAAGATTAGTGATAGTCACTTTTTTCACGATTTCTTAACAATGAAAAAAACATAAAAATCAAATCTAAGGTAAGGGGTTACCTTCACAGCTGCTCCATCTAAGGTAGAAGTGGCTGCATATACCTGTCCAGCATGAATTTGTAAGGCAAGGACAGGATTTGCTTTCATAAGTAATTTTCTAGAACCCCCTTGAATGGTACTGAGTGTTCCGGTGGCCAAATCAATTTCCTGAACATTTTGCAGAAGTTTGATCACCAGAATGGTGAGTGAAAACAATCACATCTTGAGTGAGCCAAATCAATTTTCACACTAATGGAAAATCTTACCTGAATGCTGCTATCATGGCATCCACAGTACAATTTCCCGTGTACGAGAGCCAAGCACTTCACATATTTATTTCCATTAAGCAATTTGGATCCTCCTTTCCAAGTATGCACCTGTTTAAGTTTTAAACAGAAAAAAAAAAAAAGAAAAAAAATGCAGGCAAGGCGCACATTAATGAAACTTGCTTCTCCTACATGCATATAATAAACCAAATAGTCCAGCAATTGAAATTTCTTACAGCTATGAAAAACTATGAAAAACTATGAAAAACAAGTAATACAGGAAAACAACAGAGAAATATTTTGAGAAGAAAGGAATTGACAGTGTTATTTAATACCTTAACACCAATGCCCTGTGGAATAAAGCAAGCAACAGTATTGGCAACAGCTAAATTATGAACTTGATCCTTCATATCATGCACTTGTACACAATATATTGCTTCATTGCCGATGGTCCAGACCTGCTCTTCATAGAAAGGAAACTTCAGTTTGAAATATGCATTATCACATTGAGGTTGGAAAAGCCGTATACCAGGAGCATACCCTTGTAGTCTTATCAAGTGAGCCACTGTAAAGTCTCTCCCCTGCTGACAAAATTGCCAAGCTAGTGACTGCTTTGTTATGCTCTCGAGTTTCTTGTATGAGATGAAGAATGCTACCTTTACCCGTCCAAACCTGGTTACATAATCCCATCAAAATTGAATTTGCACAATCCTTTAAATGTATCATAGAGATTATTATAGGCTTAATTGCCAGGTAGATTTGAATCAGAAGAAATCTACACTGTTAGGTATTATTACCTTTATTGTTCCATCTGAGTGGCCAGAAAATATTTTATCTTTGAAGCAAACTATTGACAGCACCTCTCCGTTCTCACTGCAATTTACTTGAACCAATTCTTTATGACACCACAGCTCCTATTGGCAAACACAAATGGAAAATATTGTCATGGCATTGCAATTTTCTGGTGCAAGATTGATTTACAAGAATATAGCAAAAACTCACAGAACTAGAGTCCTGCCCTTCAGAGAAAACTTTCAGCATCTCAAATGCTAAGGGAGTAGATCTCTTAAGCTCTCTCAGACCCTTCAAGATATCCTTTATATAGAAAGTTAGATCACGCATCCCCTCTGAAATACAATATCCAGTAATGGTCAATTCTCGGTGAAGACATCGATCTACATGCTACATGTAAAGAGTAAAGACCCATAAAGTAAATGGTAAAAGAGATTTATCATGGTAATAAAGCAGGAAATCATCAGTTCAATTTTCCATAGAAATTCACCAATTTACTTGGATCCAAATACGGTTTAGATTATACAGCCAATCTGGAGATTCTGTAAGAAATGCTAGAAGTGATGGGTTTTTGCTTAAGTTGGATGGGAAAAGACACAATCACTCCAAAATGACCCACCCTCCCAATGATTCTGCTTACCAGGATCGTGGATGAAGCTTCTTAATGCAAGCATGGAAAGGGCTTTTTCTTCAGTGTCCTTGGATGAATTGAGTACTGATATGAAATGTTTCAGCAAGCAGACCCGAGCTGCTCCTCGTATCCCTGTGTCAGGAAGAACATTGAACATGTGCACAAGCCATGTGGCTGATACAAAGGATGCTGAAGATAATTCTTCGTGTTTGCTCTTCAAGCCTTCCGCTAAAGCTTCAAAGAGTAGACCAAACTCATGGCTCACTAGAACAGATGCCATTTTTCTTTCCCAATTATCAGCCGCCTTCTCTTCTTCCTGTTGAGGCCAATTGAACAAATGAAGAAAATAAGGAAATGATACCACAGAAATCATCACAGAAAAAACAAACAAGCAAGCAGAAAAAGAAAGAAAAGTAGACTAGGAAATACAAAAGAGTATTTTCAAAGAATCTCACTAGGAAAGTTTCTTTTCCTTCTGCAGAAAAGTTGCTAAGCTGATCCATCCGCACAAGACTCTTGTAGGTTTTGTCAAGACCAGCACGTTTAAGAAGGAAAGCCCTTGTAAGAGAATTCCCAGAGATGGTGAATCTCCCTTGCAATGACATAATTGTCTCAGCAGCAGTTACTTGGGCAGTAGGGAAGTCGGTTTGTCTAAGGCATGAAATGAGAGAATCTATTGCTTCTTCACGGTATATGCTCATTTTTCTTGGCTCAGCCTACAGACCAAAGCAAGAATTGTTAACTTACCAAAAGTATCAAAGGAACCAAAACATTTTCCTAAATATTTGGTAATTCAATGCAATAATTATTCTGTGTTATTAAAGATTGTGAAACTTGATTCGTTGAAGGATCTATAACGTTTCATAAATCTCTAGAATTTAGTAGCAGAAAGAGAATATTTTACAAACCAGAAGATCAAGTTGGAGTAGTAGACCAGCAACAACAGGACATTGATCTTGAAGAGCTGTCTGTAGATAAACAAGGAGGGTGTGCATGGTACTGAGAGGACCTTCATCTTTTATGATATGAAGGACCTGTTCATTGAAAGTCCTCCTGGATCACACAAAAGTTCAAAATTTACCAGGTAGGCTCAAGTCCAAAGATTCATTCAAGTTTGGATCTAATACACACAATTAATCCTAAGATAGGTATACCTGTTTAGCTTAACTAACTCGGATAAAAAGAAAATGATCTTAAACCGATCTCCATCACCTGCACTTATGAAACTCTCCAAAACAGGAGCTATCTGTGCTTTGTCAGCGATGTTGTTCCTGCACTTCCCCTCCTTCTGCATGCATTTCAATAGAATCCCAATTGCAGCAATTCTTTCCTCTGCCCATCCGGCTTCCAAACTAGCGACAATACTTTCAATTGCTTTTTCAGAAATCAATGTGTTAATGATAGAAGAGACTAATTCCTCTTCACTGCTTTCAAAAATCTGTCCTAGCAAAAGCACTGCAGCTGTTTTAGGCTTTATGCACATTTTAAGCAAGTCCTCCTCTTTCTTCTTGATAACCAATATGAAGGAGTGCACCAAGTCCATCTCTACAAGGTTCATGATGGAATTTCTTAACAGATATATCAAAACAACAGCCTCCATCAACCCCTTTCTAAAAAGAGCCACGACACATTCCACGTCTGAGTCAACCCTGGTAAGTGTCTGGACCACGGTCTTGTCTCTGGACCCCAGCTCAGAAAGGAGAAAAACAGTGGCTTTCAGCACCCTGGGATCCACAGAATTGAAAAGGATTTCCACAAATCCATTGATAACGGGAGGTTTTGAGAGCATAGCTTGAATATCCACTTCTATATTTGCTTCCTTCCAGAACCTTTCAATATGGAGAACAGCAGTTTCAGACTCCTTAAGAATCTCTGACACACAAAGATTGTTGATTGCATGTCTTAACTCACCAACTGTCCCATCAATGGTGGCTCGGCTTATAACACTGTTAGGAGAAGTTGAAGGCACTATTGGCTTCGTCATTTGCTCCGGCACTGGGTATGGATTTTCAGAATGGTTTACAGCTGAACCAGGATTTTGCTCCTGCCAACTAGCAATCAGCCTTTTGAGCACATAGTTTGTTTTAGGAAGTTGGGTGTTTTGCAGCTTCTGGCGCGTAATTGGGCATGTTGAATTACCTCTATCAAGCCATTCTTGGATCGCTACACGCTCATATGTTTGACCTGTCTCAAGAGTTACAGGATCATGAAAGAGATTGCTAGTAATTGGACACACAAAGTCCTTTGGGGGTGTATGTTTTCCACCACCAGGAGGGTTATCATAATGAGCCATCTGACGATCTGGAGAACTAAGGAACAATAAGAATGCAAAAAATTTAGAAAATGCACCAGACAATATAATGACGATTGGTTATTTTCCAAGACCGCATCAGACACATACCAACTAGATTCTCCAGAAATAGGCTGCTTTTGTTTCTGTGTTCTTCTCTGCCTAGACTCAAATAATGACATTTTTCTGTTTTTTTCCTACAAGACAGACAAAGCATTACAAACTAAACAAAACTACATAGGGAAATCAGACCAGCAGTAAATTTGTTTTCTTGTTAGTGACAATTACCTCAATTTCGGCGTCAGAATCCGAAGAAGAAGAAGAATCAACAGAATTATTGTCCAACAAGAAGTCAGGTTCAGAATCTGAATTTGAATTTGGAGGTGTTGTCAATCTCTTGGAAGAAGTATGGTTTTTTAAAATATAAGGAGACACTCTTTGAGGGTAAAATGGTGGAGACTTGACTTTTCTGCTGCCGCTGGTGCCCAGAAATTCAACTGACCTTTCTCCATCAGACCATATTGGCTGCAGAAATTGGAAGAAAAGTCATTTAAGAAACCTACTCGGCATGAACTGGGAAGAAATTTCTAATTTTCGAGTCCATTACTTATGCCATGTTTCACACTCATAGACATAATAGGAAAAAAGCAAAAACATAATTATGAAAAATTGAATTAAGATCCTAAAATTGAAACACCAAATACTAAAATGGATTCCCCTTATCTGCAAGGTGGAGAATAACTGTTGATGATATGATTAATTCAAAAGAAAATGATTGAATCATTATGATAATAAGCTTCAATGTCAATTCATTTTTTCCTAATAGAATATATAATAAGCTAAAAATGATTATAACAAAAACATTCATAGAATTTGTATTATTTTATAAAATTCATAACAGTAATCACTATTTAATTTTTTTTTTTTTTATATATAAAAAAGAGTGTATCCGATCAACTAATGCTTAAGATGCTGCACTACCTAACCATAATTGAATTGGCCAAATTTTGTATCATTAACCTGAATGTATGTATCATCGTCCAGACACCTTTGGAAATTTGGTGAATAGAATCTTATGACAAAAATTTTAGACAATTTATGTGCTTTTATAATTTTTTTTTTTTAATATGACAAAAAAAATTGTTTATACTGATGTCATAAAATGCCATGCCGCCTAGTACTTGAAAAACGTGCTAGCTGGCCAAACCAACACCCATCCTAATAAAAGAACTATTCCCAACAAATGCTTGGTCTTTTTGGTTTGGCTTATTTGATAGCGTCAAAACAGTATTAAGTTCTGGGTTAAAATCCGGGCAAATATATATATAAGAAAAATAGATACTTTAATCGACCAAGGAAAGGGTCAAAAAAAGTGGGGACTGGAAGATGACAAAAGCAATGAAAGAGACAAATGAAGAAACAAAGAAAAGAAGAGGGGACTAGGATGGAGCAAAAGTTGAAAACCCAACTTGTTTGAGAATAGCTCACGCAAAATAAAAGGAAAAACTAAAAATATATAAACAAATAAAAACTTTGATGTTTTCTTACTCCCAAAAAAAAAAAAAAAAGAAGTTTAGTCAATATATATATATATATATTATATAATAATGCTAATAAAGCAACGTTAGCGTTATAAATTATAAATAAAGAAAAAAAAATTAATAAAATACATTACATTACATTATACCGTCCGTTTTTAAATCCAAGTTCTTCCCCTGTTCCAATCCTCTGCTCCCGAGTGTATTCTACCATCCGAAATTTCTCAGTTTTGTTCAACATCACTGGTGGCGGATTCATCAACTCATTCCCATTTTTATTCTCCAAAACCTGTCTAAAATACTTGGCCAAATTCTTGCAATTTTCATCAACAACCGCCTCGTACCTGGTCTCCAACTCCTTCAGCTCCGAAGCCTGATCATCGCTCATCTTCGACAGCGATTTCGTACAAGAAATCACCACCGACTCATCACAAATCGAATACTCATCCTTATCATCGTCCCCATTTGGTGGTGAAGAAGACAAAATCAGCAATCTTTGTTGGTTCAAAGATTGCAGGACAGGAAGGAGATGGACTAAAAAAAGCTCCTGGAAGATTAGGGGTGCGATTTCGGAGCGAGCCGATGAAGGGTCGGTTTGGAAGAGATCAAGGAGGCTAAGAGAGGCGTCCAATGGTCGACGGGAGAGCCCGTAAATGAGGGAGAGAAGGAGAGAAGAGAATGGGTTTGGTGGATGGGAAAGGATGAGCTTTTCGGCACGGCGGAGAGAAAAGGATCGAATGGAGGGGCTAGCCGTGGAGATTGCGCTTTCCAGAGTTTCGGCCGCGAGGTTTATGGGTTTGAGAGAGGTTTGGAGGGAGGATGGGAGTTTGCAGCGGAGGGTGGAGTAGAGGCGCTGGCGGAGATCTATCTGAGACAGGGTTTCAGATATGAAAGCCGCTGTGTGCTCCAGAATTTGTGACGACGGGGTGGCGGTGGCGATGGCAGAAGTGGTGGTGGTGGTGGTGGTGGTGTTCATGGTGGTGGAAGTGGTAGAAAGTGGAGTGGATTGAAAAGGGGATATGGAGGGAAATAGCTCACTTTTTTCTTTCTTGTTAACGGAAATACCCGTTATTTACCTGCTGGCGCCAATCAACGGGGACGGCCATTTAAAATGACTTCCCTGACCTCCACCCTTTTTTTATTTTTTTAAAGAGGAAATCTTCTTTGAGATTTTAATTAAATAACTCCAGGGCTGTGGTTTTAATTCGAATGAAAATGGCAATTTTTTTCGCTTTTATCGAAATAAAAATATTGGCATAAAGTCGGTCAATTTAAATATTGAATTTAAGTAAGGTGAATTTGGTAATTTAAACCGGTTTAAAAACTTGTGCTGCCAGCGAGGCCCAAATCCAAGTTGGCCCTTTTGGCAGGCCTGGCCGGCTTCAAATGCTGATGGCATAGTTTGTAGTTTACACACTACAAGCTTGTTCCACTTGGCGATCAAATAATTTAAATGGTAAAACTTTGGGAATTGTAGCCTACATTCTTCTAGTTCCCTAAGTCTGTTTTGTGGAGTTATCAATTCATTCTGTGGATCCGTAATCAATATTCCATTTTCATCATCAATACTAGTTTAGATGTGACACCCTTTTTTGTTTACATGTGTTTAGATTTAGATGTGACACCATTTTCATCATCAATCCATGGCATAGCATTTGTTTTGTTCTGCCCATTGTCATTTTCATCGCATATTGGTTCAATCACAGCACATTCCATTTACCTTTTTCCATTGTTCATATATATAAATTTCATAATTATTTTTATATTACCAAATTAAAATTTGTCAGCCAAATTAAATTTCATTAATATATGTTGACTTTGTTATTTATTTGTTTCTAAATTGTTTTAAAAGAATTTTATATGCATACACATATATAGAAGTTTTTTTCCTTTTTTTTTTTTTCAAAAAAAGTATAGGGAAAAAATTGATGACATTAGAAAATGGAGAGCACTTTGGGGAAACAGTAATTGTGTATAAAGGTATGACAGTGAACTCTTGAAGGAATTTTTTTTTTTTTTTTTTTTAATCAGAATACTTATATACAAATCTGTCCGAACTTCTACCCAAACCCTTACGTTGCATGACTCGAAACCATAAACAGTGGGCACAGTGACTCTTGAAGGAAGTTGGATGAACTTTGGTTGTGAAAAAAGAAGAAGGAAAAAAAAAAAAATTTATTTGAATTAGTCTTCCAAGGATCGTTCTTTTCAATGGTCATCTACTTCTACTGTATTTCTAACTTTTTGAATATTTTATTTTGTATCATCCATTTTTTTGTAAATTCGTATCTTTTGTCATGTTCTTTTGATTGAATCAAAACCAAAAGAAAAAGATAATGATGAAATCTCCAAGGAGTGCAAATATGTATGTTACTGGAATCCAAAACCTCAATCCTAAAGAATTACAAAATGAAGAATGTACAGAAAACAGAATTGACTAGGAAGAGGACAAGACTATGAATCTAAGTAGAACGTCAACAGCATTTTGAGCAGCAAGAGAGGCAAAGATAGTAGCTTCATTGGAGACAGAGGAACCACCACCAGCCAAATCAGATAATGCCCTAATTGCAATAAAGGGTTTCTTTTGTTGAGCAGAGACCAAAGCTACTGCTGCACTTTCCATGTCAATTGGAGTTGCATTGAATTTGGAGTTCAAGAATTGCCCATATGCATTGTTATCCACAAACACATTGGCACTGATCCCCCTTTTCACTCTCACCACAATTGGTGATCTTGGCAAGCAAGTTTGATTCACACAACTTCCCAGTTTCAAATCCTGTTTTTCTCCAAATATATATAGATAAACAAAATCAATTTTAAAGAAATAGTTTCTACAAAACAAGCAAATAGTTAAGCTAGAATATCCATTTTCTATACCTCTAGTTTCTTTGCAACCGCATAGTAATTGGGGTCAACTTGGACCCAGAACGCATGCTGTCTAGCTTCAGGGATTCCAGAAACTGGGAAAATCTCTTCTGGTTGATACCAAACATTGTTCAGAAGATTTGGAACAAAAGATTTGGTTGGGTTGTTGAAGTCAGAAAATTTTAAGTACCCAATTTTCCTTGTAAAGTCTCCATTGGATTCCAAGGCTAATTCATCCTCAGCTCCATCTCCAAATCTCTATTTAGGTACCCAATTATTTCATTGTTTTAATACACTCAAAGTCAAAAAATTAACTAATTATTTTGATTTGTTTTTACCTGCCAGTTCCATAGGCCTGTGTGTGCCCAATACTGAGGAATAGTCACATCTCCAATTTGGAGTTTGGGATTTGCATTTCCTGCAATTCCATAGTGTACAACACCTTTCACCTCGAATAGACTTAATAATAATTGTGTAGTTATACCTGCATTAAGCTAAAAAACAGGGTAGAAATTATAGAACTATCTATTAATTCAAAGAAATTATATGAATAAAGAAAATCCAAATAATTCCACGTACCATACCCAATCCTGTCATCACAATGATGACCTTTTTATTTTCCAAAACACCAATTCGAAATCTTCTTCCTATGGAGCAAAAAAGTAAAGAAAAAGTAAAACATTAGGTGATCGGAAAGCACAATATGAGCCACCGAAGATAAATCAACTATTTAGAATACAAATAAGAAATATCGAAACAAGAAAAGTTCCAACAAAGTATAGATAAGAACCCCTATATATATTTTCAAGGAGAGAAATACTGCTTAGTTTATAACATAGATAGATAAAAAGAAACCATAATATAAAATGAAAAGGCTAGCTTCTGTTTTAAATATGAAAAGAATATATAGCTTACGGGATATATACCTGAAAAATCCAAGTAGGGAAGCTTCTGATCTGCCTCAAAGCTTGGAGATTGCAGAAGAGGGTTCATCTCAAAAGTATTTGGCACTACAATACCCAAATAAGGACCATCCTTATTTATTTTATCAATCTTTCTTATGGTAAACTGAGAAACTGCAGCATGGGCTCTGCTACTAGTGCTAATCCCCAAGAGCAATACAAGAAAACTCAGTATCACCACCACTTTCAAATGCCTCTCCATCTCTTCTCTCTCAATATTTTCCCAAAATATTCGCAGTTTCAATGCTTTAGATAGATATTTCCATATACAAGCATTGATATATAACAAGGCTGATTGTTCGCTTGTGTTTATTTTATACGTACAAAGTCAAGAAATTATGTGACACCTAACGTGCACGACAATATACTGAGGTTTGAAGATTCTTGCTTGCTTGTGTACATCAAAATAGTCGTTTAAGAAGGAAAGTTAGAAAATCGAATAATATGACTATATTATACGAGTGGATATAAATGCAGCTCTGGTCAAATCTTAGGGATAGCCGCCAAAAAGTAGGAGTTTGATTGGATCTTAAAGTTTTTTTTTTTTTTTTGTTTTTTTTTCCTTCCTCACTGTTGATCTCGATTATAAAGTAATTCTGACTTTGATGTTTAAATTAATTTTTTACTTATTGTGATCCTATACCATATGTAATGTCTCATCGATAGTTTTTCCGTCAGTTTGACAGTTTAACTATCAGAAGTAGCTCATGTGCTCTGCTAGTCAGGGGTAGGATTGGAATTTTTTAAGGACCAAGTTGAGGGAAACAAAAACAGTTTAGGATTAAATTGAAAATTGCTCTATAGTTTAGGAACCAATCGTAATAGAGATCTAATAAATTTTTAACAAATAATAAATACCACTTTTGTTAGCCAAACTGACGAAAAGATTACTAATGTGACATTTATATAATTTAGAAATTAAAATCAACAAAAAAATAGTTTAGGAACCAAAGTAAAAATCATCATATTATATAGGGACCTATAAATTTAAGAGATAAAATGATAATTCTAATAGTTTAACTTAAAGGGGAAAAAGTATAAAACGAAGAACAATTTGGGAGAGTAAAGTTTTATTTATTTATTGAGTGGAGTAAAGTTTCATTAACCCATTCATTTATTTCCCTCAAAATTTATCGAATTAATGCCTTTATATCTATCCCAAAAAAAAAAAAAGCCTTTTATACTTATTGCAAAATGCGCAAATATATATATTTTTTTGATGGGATATGTGTTGCAAATAAAAAAATTAAAATCAAATTAAAATCATTGTCACAAGTGAATATCATTGGCGGGATTTTACTGACATATTAAATAGTAATTGATTATATTTAAGTTAATTTTAATTTTTATTTCCCTAAAAATTTATCGAATTAATGCCTTTTATGTCTATTAGAAAAAAAAAACCTTGTATATATATTGCAAAATGCGCAAATATATATATATATATATATATTGAATGGGATATGTGTTGCAAATAAAAAAAAAATTAAATACCGATACTCTCATCTTGTTCATATTGGGTCTAAACAAAGAAACTCAAGAGAATACTAGACCCAGCTTAGGCCCATATTGGCTACAATTAACGGTTTGTTGAGGCCCATATTCAGCCAGTTTTCAAGGGCAAGGTTGATAAGCACAATACTGTGCCCAATATTGTTACAAACAAACGCACTCAGACCAGAATAATGAAAATTAGGATAAGAGATTAAAAATCAAAGAAATACGAATTTATGTGCTTGTGTTTAAATAACTATATATTTAACTTGGGAATTAAGGAAATAAAGAAGGTTTTGAAAAGCTAAAAACACTCTCAATGATGTTAAGAATTCAGAGTAGGAATCATTGAAATGTAAAAATAAAAACTTTGTGAAAAACATGCACATGAAAACAAAAAAATCATGTCACATTATCATGTTCGATAGGTAGGTGTGATAGCATCCTTGATGGATGACACGTGTTGAATCATGAATATGCTAAGGAATGATACTAGGATGGAACTGGGCATGCATGCATGGGACCCAAATGTTGGGATATTTGATATTAGTTTCTCTGTATCTGAACATATATATGATTCTTTGAGATGCCCACTATACAAGCAAGCAAACATGAATTGTTTGTTGTTCTCATATTTTCTTCTCAGAATCTTTTGCACAATCAAACAATATAGCCAGAGGTCCTATCATTATATTCTTATGTACAAGTTTGTCAAAGCAAAAGAAACAGAGAAGGCCAAAGTTCAATTTTACAATCAGGCTCTCCATTGCCAACCATGGCAAAATCCAACGGCCCCTCCGACCTTTTCCTTCCCTACGATAATGTTATTTCAACTTTGTACATCGCTTATAGTTTTAACTCTCTAGCTATATATATATATATATATATATATTAAATAAATTCTATTACACAGGATTTTAGACTAGAATTAAAGTCCACGATATCTTGTATAAGATTCCCACTTTACGTAATATAGTTATATAAATATGATCTACTATTAATGCTACTTGCATGTGAAATTACATTGAATTATAAACGGTTTTTGTCTCCTTTTAGGATGATCATTGGAATTAAAAAGGGAAAAAAAAAAATTGAAAATCCATAAATTAATTAGGATTGCGTTAGAGAGATATATCTAGTGAGTTCAAGTTCTTTCTTCTGCATGCATGGTTATATAGAGTAGCTCATACCATAGAGTACGATAGTTGGCAAATGACAAAAGTCAAACTTGGGCCATGTTTTAAATAAAACCTAAGCTAAATTAAATTAATATTCATGTAATTATGCTCTCATGACGAGCTCAGTATGAACATTTTTAGTTTTTTTTTCCAGATAAGAAACGGCATGCATGACGAGGCAAATCAACTATATATTGAAATTAAAATATGTAATTAAGCAGCATTAAATTGAAATTGACTAGTCATTACTAAATTAAAACTGCATATACATGAACAGCATTGTAGCAGCAGCTAATTAAAAGAAACCAAGAGAGAAGGGGGTAGTAGATTAAAGCTTAAAAATCAGAGAGGGAAGAGTAGGTTTTTAATCTGATGAGGGTACTTGATCCAAATTCAAAGCACCAGCACAAAATCAAAGATATCTAGTGAAGAAGAATAATATAATATGGTGTATAGCATCATGAGCAATCAGCCTTATATCTTTAGCAGAGTGACTGCTCATGATGTTATATCGTTAATTCCCTTGAAGCTCTTTCATCATCATCATCATCATCATCTATGTATGTGCTGCCGCTGCATTTGCCCTAGCTTATCGGAAACCGCCGCCGAGAGCCGGAGCCCAATAATCGGCTCCATTGTCGCTCCCAACTTGAAGTGTGCATGACACTGGAACCAAACACAGCCCCCTACTCCTCAGGTCCTTCCTTGGCTCCTCATTGCAATCCTGAGACATAATTTTTTAAGACTCAGCTTCATGTTGAAATTAAATTGAAGAAGAAGAAATTGATGATCATATATTAATAATAATGAAGTACCTGCTGATGATCAGAAGCTCCTTTCCGCTTCATGCAGCTGTCATTCAGCAGCTATATATATACAAAACAAAACATATGAAAAATTAATTAATTAAAGTAATAACGTATATTAACATTTTTGTTAAAAAAAAAATCCTTTAAAATTTGATTTTATTAAGAATATTAGAATCTTTAAAAGTACTGCTATAGCATTGTTGCATTTAATAAATGTTTGCAAGTACAAAGGTAGGTTTAAAAGTTGAATAAATTAACTGAAGCCTTCTGAAAGACTGGTTTTTACTATGTTCCCGATCCACACCCCTTTAACTATGGAGGTAACGGATCCAAAAAAAAAAAGAAAAAAAAAGAAGCAAATATATTACATTATATATATATATATATATGTATGAAAATGTACCTGACCAGGGTCTTCAGGAAACATGCAATTCCTCTCTCCATGAACCTAAAACACAGAAATTGCAATCATTAATTAATAAATGCCCAATAATTAATCATAAAAAATACACATGCATATGCAAGAGTGAAAAATAAAGAAAGAGAATATATATAAGTGATGCTTCGGGAAGTGAGGAAAAAAAAAAAATGGGTCTTTATAGTTTTCTTACTGACTGTTGCTGCCGCATGTTTCCAGATCCACTGCCCAAGTAAGGTAAACTGAGAGCCTGCAAACAACAGAAAAAGAAAAAGATTATCAAAAAAACTTGTAAAAGAATAATAAAAATAATATTTATATATTTATACAAATGTGAAGGAAGGAACATTGGAGAAGTGGAACTTTAACAGTGTGGCATAAGCGGAGAGTCTCATAGTTGTTTGGTGAAAAGGAATAAAAAATAAAAAGGAAATGGAAGAAACATCACCTCAATTTGACTCTGAAGGAATCTGATGTACCCAATAGCTTCTAACAAGACAGAGGCCGTGTCAGTCTGCAAAAGATAAAAAAAAACCACCATCCCACAACCCCCTCCAAAGTCATATTTCCATCTTTTCTTTAATTCATAAAGTGAAAAGAAAATCCATTGCACTACCTATATACTACTATACAGTAAAAATAATAAACAATAATTTAAAACACCACGAAAATGGTAAAAGAAGCTTTCTTGATGGAAAGAAAAAGACCAACTTTTTTTTTTATATTGTTTTTTTGGTTCCATTTTCAACTGCCAAATCTAATTTAACTTCTTTTTTAATTAAGGTTTTGTTAATTAAATATTAGAGTTAATTTTAATTTGGTTCTGATAAATATTATGTTATGTATACCTTCCCAAAGGGGGAAACTAGCTGGTGCAGAGCTGTAATTCTGTCTCCTAATTTTTCCTTCCTCACCTGGATTTTGATAGCAGAGAATTAAAAGACACAAAATAAGATGTGGAGATTGTGGATATAAATGAGTAAAGTAAGATATTTAAAAAAAAAAAAAAAAGAATCATTATGATTGAAAAATGGACAAACCAAGAAAGACAACAGTTTACAACTACACCATATATATATATATATATATGTCTGTGTGTTTGTACGCGCGTGCAAATGCAAAAAGAAGAAAATGGGGTAGAGTAATTAATGTGGTTTTTTTCAGCTATAATGTTCAGTTTCAGATACATTACCTTGAAGGTAGATTGGGTTGAAGAAGCTTGAACCCTAGCTTTCTTCAATGGCGCCCCACCAGTTGCAGTGCTGTTACACTTCAAAAAAATAAAACAAAAATTGAAGATAAGAAAATCATGATGATAATCGACCTGTAATGATTTTAATATATGCAACTATACACATATAAAGCTGTGTCTTTTGCTTCTTTAATTTGGTAAAACCATTTGATACCTAAAGAAAGCTCAAAAGAAGCTGATAATATTATCTAGTTTAGCATATCTATATATATATATATTTTAGGGAGAATCATTATCACCGATCTACTCAAGTAAATTAATTAAAGAAACCACTTAAATCGCTCCCCAAAAGCTATTAACAATAGTAATAATAAAAGAACTAGCTCTTTCTTTTTGTTTGTTCTTTTTATTTTTATTGAAAATAAAAAATAAAACCCTTAATCCAGTTTGTTGACTTTACTAGATGCTGATCTTAATTAAAACTCAAATAGCTAGCACTTTATCTTTCTCCCAAAAACAAAAAAAAAATTAAGTTTGAAAAAGTAATTAGTTCTAGAATCCCTTGAAATCAAAATTAATTAGAACCCATTATATTATATTTTTATCAATAATTGATATATATATATATATATATATAATGAATTACCTCAGAGGATCGATCAGGAGGAGGATGTCTAACATGATCAGAGTGGTTGTTGGTGTTAGAAAAATCCAACATGTTGCTGCTGAAGCTGGTGACACATGATGACTTTGGAGATGAATTAGAAGCAGCAGAAGAAGCCATTATTTGATGATGAGACCAAGCAGCAGCAGATGTGGGTGGTTTTGAGGTCTGAAATTGATGGTGATGATCTTGATCATTTCCATTTCCATAGACATAGCTAGTTGGGGAGTGTTCTTGCTTCACGTCAACAACATTAACAGAGACATGAGAAGAAGCATTATTGTTATTATTGTTGTTGTTATTTGGATTTGGTGTCTGGTGGCCTTGGCCGCTTAGCATTTGGTCTTCCCAATTCTCCAACTTCCTAACCTGATTAAGAAACTGCAGGCTCAACATACCACTCTTATCTTCTTCACCTACCAATCCACCCCTAAAATAATAATCATCATATCCCAACCAAACGAAAAAAAAAAAAAAAAATTAAAACCCGATAAATTAATCATAAACTTTGATCTAATTAACATTAACACATATATCAACTTCCAATGCTTCACCGTATGTTACAAAGAGAGTGCAACATCAAAAATTACTTGCCAAATTAATATGTATATACCAAATATATATATATATATAGACGTATACAATAAGTCAAGCATATATATATTTGTATACATATATAGATTTTTGAATCAGAAGCCAATGCAAAAATAAAAAGAGAGAGAGAGAGTTACAGGAGTAGTTGGCTCCAAGACTCAGGAAGGTCTTGGTTGTCATGCCAAGAAGAAGGAACAGGAAGTGAAGAAGAAGAATTTGATGAAGAAGAAGAAGAAGTGGGAAGTGGTGCAAATTGTGGGAAGAGATTTGGAGGAGGCAAAAGAGCTGAAGAAGGCTGATTGGTAGTTTGTTGCGGCCTCATGTTATTGATGTTCCACCAGTTAGGGTTTCCGGCCGCCATCATTTGTTGCACCGGCGAGCTCTGCAAAACACCTCTATTCATTGCCTTGCCGTCTAATTTCTCTATCTCTCTTGCTTGAAATCAAAGAGTCTTCTTAATTTGTAGAACTTGAAACTTTGAGAGGTTCCTTCTACACTTGATTAAGTAGTAGAACTAGAAGAGAGGAAAAATCCAGCAGGTCCTGTACCTTTTTGTTTTTTGAGAGAGAATTTGAATAATCATGGAGGAGTTTTCAGAAGGCCTTTGTCTTTGTTTCTTCCTTTCTCTCTCTTTTCTCTTCTTTCTTTATTGCTTTGCTTTTTCTTTCTTCTTTTTTATTTTTTTATTTTTATGTTTTTCTTTTCTTTCTTTGCTTTTTCTCTGCTTTTGCTTTATCTCAAAGTGGGACAGTAAAGGTGGTAGCAATTCCCATTAATTAAGAAAACTTAAAAAAATATACATATGGGTTTTGCTATGGTAACTCACTAGTGTACACTATTTTTCTTTTTCTTTTTCTTGTCTACCCACGTGGCACTTGCCCGTGATAAGGTATTTATTTCACCATTATGTAGTGAAAATGTAAGCTAAGCCATGACTATTTGATTTTTTTGTAATAAAATAACAAATTCTAAAATTACATATTTTTGGATCGAAGATAAGATATAACTTTATTTTTACTATTCGAGTTTTGAGCTAATAAAAATGTGGTTAATTGCCTTGCATGATTTTCTTACTGAACAATTATACACTAGACCCCAATCCTAAACCAACACGACATTCAACAAAGGCATACGTTTTTTTTTAGAAGTTAATTTAGAAAAATAGATAACTCCATCAGTTATCAGTTACCTATATTTGGTTATGTCAGTTGCATGCCAGTGCTGTAGACTTGAATTAGTGGGGCACTAATTTTATGATATACCAATAATTAATACGACGACAACAATTGGATAGGTCAATTTACTATGTACTAATATTATTAGTGTACGTAAATAAAAAGAAGCTACTTTTTTTGTTTTTTGAAAAATGTAAAGGAGCTACTTATACTTGTGGTACTAATGATTATTGCATATGTTTTCTAAGGGATTTTATGTTCACATGTATAACTACAAGTACAAGAAGAACCCAAATTAATTTTGGAATGCTTATCATGTTTTTCCCCTTCATTTTCATGTAACTAATCAGAAAAAATCAAATTAATTAAAAAAAAAAAGTGGGGTCTTTTATGTATGTCTGTGTATGGTTTTGAGAAGTTCCTGTGTGTTCAGCTTTGATAGTTTCAGTTCACTAATGAAAATATAATATTAATATTTCTGACTAATGAATTATATTTTTTAAGGAATTGATTTATCAGAGATTAGAATTGCAAGTGATTAAGATTAATTACAAAAAAGTAACCAAAAGGTCATAATTTAATTACAATTGTGTTGTTTACTCCCTCTAGCTCCCTTTAAACATTGTTCAGGGAATCAAGTGATTACCAGGAAACTCGATCTTAGTAATTTCTCATAATAAGCTTTTATCTATTAGGACATATAGAAAAACTTGACATAAGGACATTTTATATTGAGCTTGATTTTGTATGTGTTATTTTTTTATTAGATATTGTTTGAGGTGGGTGGGAAGGGGGTTTTCTATGCATATTTAACTTTAAATACTGATATTTTCAAGTATATATAAATATAATATTATATAATGTAAAAATAAAAATATATATAAAAATCACAACAAAAAAAAACAATATATAAATATATATGGTGATGGTGACAACATGGATCAATCAGAATAAAGCAAAATTATGGCAATAAAAGTTTGGAAGAATTTGGAATTACCCGTATTGTTTTCACCCAGTTAGGTACTTAATTACTCCATGTTTTATGTATGGTGAGGTTATGCATTTGTACGTTTGCTACAAGTTCCATATATATATATATATATATATATGCATCCATGTCTAATTAATTAATCAAAATGGTTAATTTATTGATTAAAAATGTGGAAAATATGAAGATTGATGATCCGTGAGATAATTCCACACTAAACAGATAGGGAGGACCGACACACCACAATTTTCGAGAGGTCAAATCTAGGGTTTGGAGATCCCTAACCTCAGGTCTCCCAGAGAACGATTACAATTTCCTAGAATTATTTTACCTCAATATTTAAAAATATATTTCGTATATATTTTATTTCTGTGTCTATATATAATAATATTATGTAAATGTATTTATTTTATAGCTTGGGGCACCACCATTCTTCATAAAGGACACCTCTCTAGAATGGCAACCCACCAGAAATTCCACCTACCAGTTTCCAACAAAATTATAAGAAAAGAAAGAAAAAGAAGATGAAGAAGAATAAGAAGAAGGTTGTACTTTTCTTTTTTTTTCTTTTTTTTTTCTTTGCATGCGTTTAAATAAAATAAGGATATATATAAAATAAATTTACATTTACTTTTGTGTTTTCTTGTTAGTCAACTTTCTGTCCAAATCTCTCACTTATTTGAAGAAAATTTTTTATGGGCTCAAGAAGAAAATATATAGATTACTTATATTGTGTACTTTTTATTTACTTTTCTTACTTTCTTTTTGATAATATCTAATTTTCTTACTTTTTGTTTCATATATATATATATATATATATGAAACAAATATTAAATACATAAACCGGAAATTTAAGCATTATGTGTATTATTAATTTCGGACAAGATGATCTTGATTACTTCACTAGAACTAGACGACTAGCTTGGACTGTCCACTGTCCACCAACCAAAAACTCCAAGGCCAAGACAAGGGAAACATATATACATATACATGCACTACTTGCTTGGAATTTCCATGAACATTCCAAATGACACTAATTTTTCTTTTTAAAAAAAAAAAAATTGTTAGATACATAAATTATGGGGGGGAAAAAAAAAACAGCATAAAATAGCATTAAAATGATTCTCCTAGGTATAGTTAATGAATGATTTTATTCCCATGACAGACATTCCCTTGAAACGCATTTCAATGTAGAGAAACAAACAAACAAACCCTTAAATCTCGAGCTATCTATCCCCTGACTGACCAAAGTGGAAACATTGACACTTAATTAATTACGCAACACAACCTTATTATTTTTGGGCATATTAAGGGGGATGAATGGCATGCCTGGACCGTACATCCAAAATCTTTGTCGGGGGCTCAATGTCTTTTCCAGCACACCCCAAATATGTTTTCCCTTTTTATTTTTTTTTAATATTTTTTTACAAGTATTTTTGTTTGTTTTCTTTCTTTTCCTTTTTCTCTGCTTTGGCTCTCTCCCCATGCCTACCATAAAATAAAACAAGCGAAACAAACACCTCCTTCTTGTCCTCACTTCCTTGCCTTATATTCTTCTCTCTCTATTTCTTAACAGTTTCCTAACTTTTTTATTTGGGTATGGTGCCAATAATTTTCAATTTCGGGCCCAAAAAAAAAAAAAAAAAATCAAATTCTTCATCCACATGATGTGAAGAAAATGATCATGTGGTCCAAATTTGTTGTTTTTTTTTTATACATATGATCTTCTACCGGATTATGTATAAACTAGCTTTGTTTAATATATATATATATGTACATTTGGTCATTATCAAGTTGATTTCAACCGGTTTATAGAGTTTTTGTGTAACTTTTTTTCGTCTCTTTGTAAGAATAATGCTAGTTTGTGGAAAACTAGATTTATAATTAGAACCCAATAATTTATACGGCAAATACCGCATAATATCTACCTACAATATTGGCTTTTGCAGATCGAGAAAATTCTTTGACCCAGAAACTTGCTAAGTGAATACTTCCACTATTTCAACTTATCTTCTTCATCGACTAGAGAAATAGTTCATAGAAAAAGGACAATTTTTTCCCCATTGTGACAATACATGTCTCACCCACCATATGGTCATATAATTACCATATGTATATATATTCAAGCATTTAGTTTCTTCGTCTTTGTTTTTGTTCTTTGCAAAGATAAACATCTTGGAGAAAACACATACTTAATGATGCCGACAGGTAGGCTGAAACGGTGTGACAAAAATGGCAAAGTTAATTTTCTTTTTTTCAATATCATAAGGATTACAGTCATAATTAAAAATTAAGAATTCCTTAATGAACGACAAAAATTTTGAAACTTGGTGTGTCATTTCTTTAAACTCGAATATTAAGCTTCATAAAAGGATGTGTGCTTTTGTTTTCATTCTTGTTCATGCTTGATCATTGGATTCCTCACATCACATGCTTTAATAATCCCCCCCTAAAATTTATTTTATTTTAGTTTAATAATAATTTCCTTTATTCCCTTCTTTATGATCCCAAGATTTGTTTATTTCATTACAATAGATTGTTTTGTAGAGTAACCCCTAAAATCCTAAATCCCGGATGCTTTTTCATCTGCTAATTGCCTACAAAATCAAAAGGGGATTCTATAAGTAGACAATTGAAACCTTCATATGTATGAGAAACAAAGATAATAGCAAAGTAAAACACATAGGAACAACAAAACTATTTTGTACCCATCCATTTAATTAATCAGAAAAAAAAAATCTTTAATTTCTTGTGATATTCTTTATAAACTCCATTAGCGCTCTCCAAATTTGCTCTTTGCTGCTGACCAAAGCTATAAAGTAGCTAGGATGACATAACGATGACAACTGCAATATATGCAAATTGCCTGTTCTATATGCAAATTCAATTTTGAGGATAGAATTAATCCACTTGTATTCCATTTTGAGTGTGTATATGTTATTTTATATTTTTTTGGTATTCAAACCCAGCTCCAATTTCCCTTTGTAATGTGTAATAATACTATTTTCTTCGGCTAACAGAAATTTGACAGGTTTAATATTTGTAAGGCATACGATGTTGCACTCACAATTAGAGGCACCGAGGAATTAATCCCTTAAAGTTGATAATAATAATAATAATAATAATAATAATAATAATAATAATAATAAGATACATGATATGAAATAACTGCAAAATCAAATCACGTGCTTGACTGAGTAAATAAATACGCAGTCCTACCCATCATTGTATTATGGATGTCCATTTCAACATCTACCTGAACAATTTTGGATAAAATAGTATTTTTAATATATAAAAATTCTCAAACTTACAGTGCCTTCTACTGCATTCCATTTATTCTAATATTGAGAAACTCTTTGTGTCAATTTCATTATTCTTATCTTTTGGTTAAACTTATCACCTTAACTCTGTTCAAAATGGATGCTGAGAATTATCCGAAAATGCTTATATATATATATATATATATTATGTGTATGTGTGTGGATATCATGGAAAAGTAAAATAACATTTCGTTAATTTTTTTCTTTATTTCCTTTTTTTTTCTTTTTTTCTTTTTTTTTTTCTTTGCAACATTTTATCATGGACTTTGGTATAACGGAACAGTACTGACGAATATGACATGACGAAGGTTGTGGAAAAATATTAGATTATAAATTAAAGATTGATTTGATGCACGATTGATGAAAATATTCGATAATATATTCACAAACTGCATCAGAGAAATTATAATGTTAAAAGTATAGTTATTTTCTTTGTAGAACATTTTAAAGTACAGTTGTCATGTCAATTATATATGTTCGATCGCTAGCAAAAAAGTTTCGAATTTCTGTTGTGAATCTTTGATTGGTAATCTATAATAATTTAATTTTTTTACTTTAATTTATTGTGGTATTTATCCATGGATAGGCATTTATATAACTAATATTATTTCATTAAAATGGTTCTAATAATATTTATTTTCTTTTTTTATTAAAAAAAATACATACAAAGAAAGAAAATGATAGTTTTGGCTCAATAACCTGACGTATTGTATTTTATTGGCTTTGTGTGCACGCGTTTCGATGCACCCATTAATCAAACCTTATCCAAAACATGGTTTTAGTCTAAATTTTATTATAGGGGCCAATCATTCTTAAAGTTTCTTCAGGATCTAATTCCCATCCAATTTCTGCATAGTTTTTCAGTATCTTTCATTGAATTTGCATCAGCACATTTTGCTTGCATGTCTATTCAATTCATCTGTTTCTTCCATTTTAATTTGTTTTTCTTTTAGAGCTTTTTTTTTTTTTTTTTTTTGGTTTAGATAGCAACAAATTTCAATAATTATGTAAAAAAAATGGAAAACATATATATTTTGGACTAAGTGAAGAAAAAAACATAGAAATAAAAAATAAACTTTTCTATCTCTGAAATTTATTCGCAACTTTGAGATTCAAGTCCTAATAATATTTTTCAACTTTTGGAAGTTTTTAACTAATTATTCTCATTTGAAGCTGCACACCCAACTTTACCCTTAAATAAAAGGATATATCATATTGCATAAAGTTATGTATATATGATCTTTTTATATGATGCACTAATTTGTTTCCTGTTACTGGAAAACTAATTTCTAAGAAAAATCAAAAGAACATATTATAGTATAGACTTAAAAAAAAAAGAAGAAAAAAAAAAAAGAGAAAGTCATCTTCAGATGAACTAATATATTGGAAGAAAATATATGCTCATTAACATCCAAACAACTAAAGCTTGGCAGCAGAAATAAATTGATAATAAAGATTTCTTAGGAAAAATAAATAAATAAACAATTTCTGTCCAGAAAATAGTATCCAAAAAATTGTATGAGCATATGTTTCATATAATTTGGCAAACAATAATCGATCTAACTTGATTGCTACATAAGTGTCGAAGTGAAGTATAAAAAAGACTAGGTAAAATATTAAAAATGAATAATCTTGACAAACAAGCAAAAGTCCATATCTCAGTAGGCATTAAAAATAAACCTTTAATCATTCTCAGTAGCAATAAATAATCAGATTTCCCTCTTTCCTCAAATAAATCCATCTAAAAAACTGATCCCAATAAACCCCACACCATACTTTTTACTATTTTAATCCCATATACTTTTGTCTTCTTTAATATCATGTGAATAAAAATAATTCCTACTTTTCCAGTTTTTCCCTCCACTCATAGAGCTATATTATTTTTTTATACATTTTATAAATAATTTAAGTGCAATTATTTCCTTGCTAGCTTTTTCTAGCTTCCATGTGTCTAAAGTGAATAATGTGCCTAAACATTAAAGTCAAAGGAAAAAGAATATAAAATCATTTAACCCAAGTTATTTATTTTTTTTTTTTTTGAAAAAATTAACATCTTTTTGGTTATGGTTTTTAAATTGACCATCTTGTTGTCTCACTTAATTGAGATTCAGGAGAAAATTTAGCCCAACACAGTGCAAGCATGATGTCAAAATTCTCTTTATCCAACATATAAATACAATTAAAATGAAAATTATGTGGAATGTAATATATTATATAATTTATTAATGGCTACTTCACTATAAACCTAGCTAGTGGTTGGATATGTGTCAAATTGAATTTCTATCAAATTAAGAACTATAATAATTGATAAGCTGAATCTGTACAAGTGGGTTTTGATCTCAACTTCCCTATATTTAAATAGAATATAATTCTCATTTATCAAACTTAGGGTAAGACTTGTGTTGGACTAATCTAGTTCAACAGAACATTTTTCTATGAAAAAAACGTTTGGAGCCTAATTCATAGTTTGTATACACATGAGACACATGGTGCACCTACTTTCATACCATGAAAACTTTAATCGATTAGTGGGTTAGTACTAATCACATAAGAAAAGTGATAAGGTTTTAAAATTGGGCCAACATAAGCCTCCCCAAATATTACATGCTCAATTAAATTTAAAAATATATATTAGATAGAGTTAAAAAGGAAAAAAAGAAAAAAAAAGTGGTGCTTTAGAGTGCATGTTTAATTAGAGAAGTAATAACAGAATATTTTTCTGTTCCAAACTGAAATATATAAAAGTTTAGAATAAATAAATAAAATGTATAACTTGCAATTCTTTAGACTTTATATAATAAGTTGTAAAAACACATAAATGTAACATTTAAGTTTATTCCTTTCTATTTTTTTATATTGAAAAGAACATTTAGTGCTTAATAAATTGAGAAACATGGATTAGATAGTTGATAATTAAAGTTACGTTATGATTTGACGATAGTCTTATAACTTAGTGGCAAAGTATTTTTTATATACACAATTAAGAAAATTTAATGAAAAGCAAATAAATTGGGAGGAATGAGGAATTGTAGCCGAGACTAAGCCAAGGGTGCAAATTAGCAAGAGGCAATATGAGGAGGGCAACCGACAAAAGTGAATAACTAAATTACCTAACTGGAAATACCTCACATGCTCGATCACGTGCTTGACAGCTCCGAACCCAACTTTATTATGTCCATGGTCCAACGACTCCAGTCCACGGCACAAGTGGACGAGCCGAAACTCAGATGGGATCAGCGGCCCACATGGCTCCACACGTGTAAGGCAAGCCTGAAAAAAACATACAAATGTAAAGCTTAATTCACGTGCGACCACCCACTCACATGCCAACTTGAAGGATCTTTATGTTTGGATTAGGGGGCTAACTTTGTAAAATTATATTCAATTGGCGAGGAATACATACATTAAAAACTATAGGCCTTCGTTTTTTTTTTTTTTGTTTTATCTAGAGTCAGAATGATTTGTTTTTTTTGGTTTTTACATGTTCATTAAACTTTAAAAATAAAATTTGTAATTAAGAAATAAACCATTCTCATGTGTAAAAACCTTGTCTTGATTGGAACTTGGTAAATTCAAGATAATAGTGATTCATAGATTAACTTTAAATTATTATATTTATTATCTAAAATACGAAATACTAAGAATAAATTACTTTAGTTTTGTTTGCCAACCGGATTTTGCTTTCTTGACTACTCAATTAGCTTGGGTTATCCCACCTATATTTTAATTAATAGGAATGATTACATGAAAAAGCTAGCTGTTTTAAGAAATTATTAGGAGCAGGAGCATTCATCAATATATATATATATATAGATATAAGGATTAAAGGCCGTTGGCTATTCTGAAAATATAGTGCTCATCAAACATGATCCAACCCTTAAAACTCCTTTATAGTCAATATTAAAGTCAACTTGGACATTCTATTCATAATATTTTATACATTTTTTTTTTGTTTACTTATTTCGGTCTAATATATATTGATAGACGTTCGATAGAGAAAGAAGAAAATTTATTAAGGAAAAAAATTTTTCTTTAATTTATCTTTAATAAAGTTTATACAGTAACATATTAGAATTGCATTAAAAAAATACAGAATATTCCAAATTCAATTAATGGACCAATTACCAAAAGTGAAAAAAAGAAAACATTTTTCATTTAAAGAAAAATCCTACAAATGTCAAGATCATGAAATGTACATATGAACAAAATTCGTGTATTATGGGAGGACAATTAACGTCGTAATTTTTTTTATTACTACATTTAATGAGGAAGTTTAAACTTAAAAAAAAAAAAGAAAAAAAAAAAAAGAAAAGACCTTAGGGGCAGATTGATTTTGAGATTGACCAGAGTAAAGTGGTTAATAAAGGTCCAAAGGCGGTTTGTGGGACCGGGTTGGGCACGACCGTCCGTAGGAGTTGTATACGAACAAAACTCTTTCTCTTTGGGCTTTCATGGTGTGATAGGGACTTAAAGTTTTTGGACTGTATCAACCCTAGTGGGGTGGGCCCGGTTAAAGGTCCACTTTTACCCCTTTGCCCCCCTGTCATATAAAGCAAAAACTCCCCTCTGGACACCGACCTTTAACAACTTCAACCCTTTTAATATAAATTCATTTTCTTTTTTATTTTTTCTCTGCCCAAAATCAACCGTGGCCCCACAATGTAATTATTTTCTTCGCCTTTTCTCGTTCTTTATCATATATATATATTTTTTTCACTTGGTATTATTTATTCAGAAATTTTAAATTTTTTTATTACAACGTCACCTACACGTCAATTGTGACGTCTATATGTACTGCCAAATAATTTTAAAACTTAAAAATAAAATTTTATAAAAATTATAAAAAATTATCATGCTTGTTTGACATATCTTTGACTGGGATTGATACTCTACCGGCTGGTTTATGCTGTGGGACACTCCCTTGTCAAATCACTCAACATACAAATCTAGGATTCATTTATTTACTTCAGGAAATTATTATTTTTTTATTTTTTATTAATGTCTTTATTATCAAGTTTTTGGTGTTTTAAACCAAAAAAAAAAAAAAAAGAAAAGAAAAAAAGAGTGTATCGGTGTTGTATTCACCCAAAAATAAAATAAAAAAATTATTGTGTTATGTGTCTATAAATTCCCATATAATGTCTATATGAGAAAAAAACAATTCAGCTTTGGGTATTTTCTATATGGTCTTGCACTATAGTGACTACTTTTCTGTTCAAAATATAATCATGACCATTTTTATTATGCTTAAGCAGTTAAGCCTACTCATATATCATAATGTATGGACGTAAAAATAAATGCTAATATATATATATATATATAAGGGATTATATAGAAATAGCCAACAAAGAAAGAGAGGAAGAGCGAGCATAAATGTTGAATACAAAATTAGCCGAAAAAGCAGGTCCAAATTCTACAGACCATCCCATCTTTATCAAGCCCATCGATCAATTACGTTTCCAACATAAAAAGAACATGAAGATCATCAAGAGTCTATTCCGTGCGGTTTCAGCTTAGAAATTTTATCTATAATATTATTTATATATGAATCCCATGCTTTTAGGAAATTGCATAAAGTACTATATAGTACCTACGTATAAATCATGTCTGCTTATACACCCGAAAAAAAAAAAAAAAAAGAAAAGAAAAACCACGTCTGCTTTGTGTAACTTTAGCTAGCACACCTAAATTTCAACCTTTTACTTGAGAGATAAAGAGTGAGAGAGAGAAAGACAGAGAGAGAGATTTTTATCATTCATAACTTTTCCCAAAGCAAATTCAAAATCAAAATCAAAATCTTGCAAACTTTGAATTGTGGTTGACCCATGGGTTTGGCAGTTGATACATGCTTCAAAAGGCCATCCTTCCAATTGAGAATTTAGCAAATTTGATTTGTTGTTGACCTTTTTTTTTTTTTTTATATATATTTTTAATTTACAGATATATGTTTCAAAAGTTACTCCTGCCATCTTTGTCACACCCTTGACATTCATTTAAAAGCTAAAACCCAACAATATTAACAAATAAGTTTATAATACAACTTGAACCTTAAGTAATCATCATATAATCATGTTAATTTCTTGTTATTATCAAACTCAGACGCAAAACTAAGTAAGGTGAAAGGAATGTTCAGACGGTGTACTCGTTGTTATTTTAACTAGCTTGAATTTGAAGTTATAGTTTGCTTTTTTTTCATATTCATGCCTCAATTGTTGAATTGCACAATGTCTTCAATCTCCTTTAATCATGATTTTTCTTACTCCCCGAATTTCAATTTTGACTTTGCTCTATAATGGGTTGGGTGAGCTCCAATGAGAAACTAAGCTTTTACACTCTAAAATTTATTATATAATATAATCTTATGAGTATAAGCTTATTTAAACAATCATTATTAATGTATTAAAAAAGTATAAAGTGGCCATTTATTCTTTCTCTATACAATTTGTTTTTTTTTTTTTGGTTATTTCGTTTAGATTGGAGAGCATTTATCTTTATATAGGCCTAGAGAATGGAGTCTGCATTTCTTGTCAACGCCCATTAGAATATTGGGCCAAGAAAGAAAAGTGTTTGGGTATTCCTTGTGGCCCAGTAAATGGACCCGACCCGATCCATAGTTCCAGCTCCCCAGCGAGGAGCGAGCTGTAGGATTATGGAGGATCGTTTGTGGTTTGCCCTAGCAGGTTGAATCTAATTCCAGTCTATTTTTCTGCCAAATTTATCGAAATTTTCAATGAAAATGGTGAACTTTGGAGCAAGGTCATGGCTTTGTAGAGCCTTGTCAACTATTCCTTCAAATCCACTACGTGTTTGTGTAGTGGGAAGTGGACCTGCTGGTTTCTACACTGCTGAGAAAGTAAATTCTTCAACTTTCTTTCTCAATCTCTGTGTAATTTGCTCAAAAATCTTTGGGATGATGAAAATGTTTGGAAATTTGTCTTAAAGGGGTTTGATGTTTTCTGCATATTGTGATTGGCAGATGCTGAAGGCTCACCAACAGGCACAGGTTGATATTATTGATCGCTTGCCCACTCCTTTTGGATTAGTACGCTCCGGCGTAGCACCGGATCATCCTGAAACTAAAGTGAATACTTTATCTGATAATTTTTTTTTTTTTTTTTTTTTTGGTTTTATTCATTTTTGGGAGTATTCAAGAAATGATGAAATTTGAAAACTTTTAGCATTTGGATTGTTTTTTCAAGTGTTAAAGTGGTTAGATTTTGATATTTGATCTTGGTTGAGCTCGGTTTTCTTTGTGCTTTTTACATTTTGTTGATTTCATTTTTTGCTTTTATTCTCTGGCAACTGTAGGGTGAGTTGAATTGTTTTTCTAAATAGTTGTCTTAATTGAGATTAGTTTACCAGAAAACTTGCAACAGATTGTGGTCAACCAGTTTTCACGGGTTGCACTGAACGATCGCTGCTCGTTCTTTGGGAATGTCACACTCGGATCCTCTGTTTCTCTCGCTGATCTCCGTCAGCTTTACGATGTAGTGAGTAGCATCCTGGTAAACTTGCTCGTCTCAATTGCTTCAATTGTTTGAGTAATAATGCCCATTTGCAATTTGAGCAGGTTGTGCTTGCCTATGGTGCTGAAAGTGACAGAGTTCTTGGCATTCCTGGAGAAGTATGTTTAATATACTTGATGATCAATAGACTTGCTTTTCACAGAACCTATATACTTGCATTTTGAAATTTGTTGTTTATTTTAATCAGTTAATGAGAAATTTTGCAAATGGCTTTACGTTTACTGTTCTCTGTACAATTTTTAAAATTTCTTCGTGTTCCCCTAGGATTTGAATGGGATCTATTCAGCTAGAGAATTTGTATGGTGGTATAATGGTCATCCAGATTGCAGATTCCTCAATCCTGACCTGAAAAGTACTGATACAGCTGTAATTCTTGGTCAGGTATCTACATTATTTATTGATTGGTTTGAAGCAAGGGTTTTAATACGATCAGTTTTTCCCATGAATATATCACTGATTAAAAAAAGGCATATGTTAGTTTAGCTTATTTAGAACTGAAATTATCAGTATCATAGGAGATGTCACAGACAAGATCTTTCAAATATGTGAAATACAACTCTTCTTGACATCAGATTGCTCCTTTCACTTTCAGGGAAATGTGGCTCTTGATGTTGCACGTGTTCTTCTAAGACCAACAACAGAATTGGTCACAACTGATATTGCTAGCCATGCTTTGGCTGCTCTCAAGGAGAGTGCTATAAGGTTTCTTGTCCTGCAGCTATATAATAATTAGATGTATCAATCCATATGTTATCAGCATGTTTTGTTTGAATTTAATTTATATTTTGATTATAGGAAGGTATATCTCGTTGGAAGACGTGGTCCAGTCCAAGCAGCTTGTACCACTAAAGAACTACGTGAAGTTCTTGGTATTCTTTTTACTGTTTTCAATACTATTGCTGATGTGACATATTAAGCATTTTTTATTATTAATTGAATAAAATGCGATGTTGGCATGTAATTTCAGGTATCAAAGATCTGCATATTCACATACAGCAAGATGATCTAGTTAAAACCCCACTAGATGAGGTATGCTTGTAAAACAGTCATTCATTATGCATCTTCTCGTACCATATGAAATGATTGAAGTGTGAAATTTTCCATTAAAGGCATTTATAGCCATTGTCTAATAATCTTTTATTCTTTTAATGTTCTTTCTGTTGGCTTTTCCATGGGTGATGCATTTGGTAAGGAAGAGCTTAAGAATAATCGGATTCAGAGAAGGGTTTATGAATTTCTTTCTAAGGCAGCCACCTCAGGAGCTTCTCATCCTTGTTCAGGTCAACGTGAACTCCACTTTGTTTTCTTTCGGAAACCTAATAGATTTCTAGAATCAGATGAAAGAAGTGGCTATGTTTCTGGCATCAGCCTAGAGAAGACAGTTCTTAAAGGTAATTTACTCTATAAAATGTTTGTTATCTGAAAATAACAATATATCTGCGTGGATAAGGCCTTGCCATATTTGTATCTGCATTGTTCATCAATTCATTATTAATCAAATTAGTAGTTGTCGAATAGAATGAAGGTCATATGGTCAAATTTCAAATAACCAAATTCTTTTATAGCTAGAATAAAAACTGAAAACTTATCTATATCCTTGGTTGTGCTGGTGCTAGTTATTAGTTTGATTCACTTTGTAGGTGTTGAACCTGGAAAACAGATGGCTGTGGGTACTCAACAATTTGAATATCTCGGATGCGGGTACTTTGTTCTCAAACCCATTGTTTAATTATTCATGTAGCTGAACTGATAAGGAATTGATCCTTTACTACTTTATATGTGGGTCAAGTTTGTAAAATTTTTTAAGATTATCTCTTACAGACTTTTTTCAAATTGTTTTTCCTACTCTAAACTCTTTCTTGTGAACCCAAATTTGTTGCATTGTTCTAAACTTGTGCACCCAAATTTGTTGTATTGTTCTAAACTATGTAATTTCATTATTACTAAATGAAGTTGTTGTATTGAGGATCTAACTACCATGGAACGTGCTTCTCCTTGTGTAGAGTGGTGCTAAAGAGCATTGGTTACAAGTCGATACCAGTTGATGGTTTACCCTTTGACCATCAGAAAGGTAAAAGAGAACTAGGAATCCTAACTTCAGGACTTATTGCTTGCAATTTTTATTTTTATTTTTTTTAATCCCATGGGAAAGCTCTGTATATTCTGTTATATTGACAGAGCATTCTTCCGACTGGCTCTTCATATTCAAATTTGAAAAATGCATGTTTAACACATTAAGTTTGACACATGAATACAAATCATGAGTAAGAATTTTTCTTTGACCAAGTTTAGCCTTCCCAGTCTTTCAAATTCTTCAATTGTGAGAAGCCTTGGTAGCATGCATGACCAGCTTCCCATTGGCAGTTCTTGCTTGCCACGTCTGATGAATATCTTTTTTTCCAGGTGTTGTTCCAAACATCAATGGTCGAGTTTTAAGTGATACATCCAAAGATCCTCCAGTTCTTGAGAAGGGTTTGTATGTATGTGGATGGTTGAAGAGAGGACCCACTGGAATCATCGCTACAAACCTCTATTGTGCTGAAGAGACTGTAAGTCATTTCTTCCATTGCATAAATTGAAAGTCCAGTTTCAGCTAAACTCCAACTTCAAGGTTATATTAGATTGATTACCAGGTTGGCCAACATAACGTATTGTCATGACAGGTTGCAGCCATATCTGACGACATTGAACAAGGAGTTGTACCATCTTCATCTAGCTTGCCTAAGCCAGGCAGAGAGGGTCTCCTCCAATTACTAGATAATCGAAATGTCAGAGTTCTACCATTTAGTGCTTGGGAAAAGATCGACTCTGAAGAAAGAAGGCTTGGGAATTTAACAAACAAACCCAGAGAGAAACTGGCAGCATGGGAAGAGCTAATGAAAGTAGCAACGGAATAAAAGACTATTTTTGGCTTTTTTCTTAAAAAATTTCTTAAAAAATAAAAAAATTATTTTCCTTTTCTCTTGGGTAAGAAGAATAAAACCAATATTTTTTTAACTCAATTTTTTGGCTTGTTGGGGGTGTTCATGGTTAAATATCAGAATTTGATAGTTCTCATAGTTTCCCTGCTCTCATTATTTCATTTTAGGTTTGACAAAGCTGGAGCAGAATTACATTGAAACTAGATAGGTTGACAGTTTACCATGAGTGTATGAAACTAAACCAAAATTTCTGTATCCAATATAACAAAATTCATTTAAATTATCTTTTTAAATGATACATGTTAAAAATTGAAGTTATTTTGTTTAGTTTAAATTATCTTTTTGAATGATACATGTTAAAAATTGAAGTTATTTTGTTTAGTCATTGTCATTGCTGTCATGGTGACAAAATTCATTTAAATTATCTTTTTGAATGATAACATGTTAAAAATTGAAGTTATTTTGTTTAGTCATTATCGTTGCTGTCATGGTCGCTAAGCTTATCTTGTTTATAGCCTATCTTGTTTATGAGATCACTTCGCTAAGCTTATCTTGTTTATTGCCTATCTTGTTTATGAGATCACTTTATCCCATAAGCTTCACTTGAATTTACTTTTAATGTGTTTCCACTAATGCAAATATCATCTCATACAGCATCACAAAATGGGGTTTTCACTTCAGAACTTCAAACTCAGGGATTTTTTTTTTCTTTTTTTTTTTTAAAAAAAAAAAGAAGAAAAGAAAAAGAAAACGAATTGGCAATGATGAGGTGGATACAATGGATATTTACAAGTAAATATAGTAGTTTTTATTTTCTAAAATAAAAAATGCGATTAATTTGCTTCCTTTTTCAGAATATTTGTGATGGTTATTTATTTTACATCGCTTAGTCCGGTGAGTTTCTACCAAGTCAGGAAAATGAGTGAGAAATGGCTAGAAATTACTTTTGTTTTTCTAATAAATGTCTAAAATGTCATGATCTGGAATTGCTTGTGAATTTGATAATCGTTTGCGCATTAAACATTCTGCTGGAAACATTTTGAAACTAGAAAATTAGTTAATTAATTAATTATTATTATTATTTCTGCCTTTAAGTACCATTTTTCTCCACTTATTCTATCAAGTTTGATTTGCAAAGCTCTGCATGAAACGAAAGGTAAGGAAAATGAAAATGGTGGAGAGTCAAAACAGCATCAATCCTGTATCTTCTTGTGTCCTTTTCAGTAATCCATCTTGTTTCATTCAGATTGCACTTTCTTTTACCCTCTTCTTTCTTGGGTATATTTTCTAATCTGATTGGAAGAAAAGGATTTGATACAAAAGCATTTTGGTGTAAATAAGTTTTGTTGATCAGCAAAAGTCCAGTTGACAATGGGGGGTTAGTTAGGTGCATAACATATATAGGTCATGTGAGAAAGTCAAATTCCCAACAAAGTTTTTCCATGCCTAGCACTTTCAAAATCTGCAACATTTTCTGAAGTGATTTGCTGCTTTAAAAGTCTTGTTTGAATGCTTATTGTGGACCTTATCATGGAGATGATTGATTTTTAGAATTTTTGAAATTCTTAATAGACGGAGATGATTGATTTTTAGAACTTTTGAAATTCTTAATAGACTCCCCATTGTCACATCTTCATGTCATTTGCTGCACTAAAAGATTCCAATTACAACTCCCACAGGAATTTTTTTTTTTTTTTTTCCCTTCTTTCTTTTTCGCCCATTTCAGCTGCCATGATAGTTGAGTCTTCCCTTTTTAGGAAAATCAACTTTGTGTTCTATAACCCGAATTTTATTGAGAAACGAACTCCTTTGAAAATATGTTTAAATTAAGCAATCCAATGAAAACACAACCTGTGAACCTAACATTTGATTTTTCAACACCGACATTGTACTTTTCATTCATGAACCATCCTTTCTTTTTTCCTTCAAACAAGTTCCATCAAGGTTTATAAATCTGACATATGCATATATGCGTCAATATATATCATCAAATATTGTCACATAATTCTTTCTAGTCATAATTCTCTGTATAAATATGTAGTTTCCATATCTTTCTATACATTTTAGATGTATCTAATTGACATTATGAAATTTCTCTCTCTCTCTCTCTCACAAACTTTTAATTTCTGTTCTGGACAGATTATTTCTTTTGGAACTTGATAATTGGGTTTTAAAATCCTTAAAATTTATCCGATGTTTCTCCTATAAAATACGTTTTACAAAAGAGAAAAAGTGAAAAAGATTTATTATTACTCTTACAGACCCCCTCCTACAACACGGTCTAGTTAAATGATGGAAGAGAACAAGCATTAGCTGTCAAAATCTTGTATTTTTCCTTTGGTGAAAAGCATTCCCATCTACAGGTACCTGACAGCACAGATCAAACTTTTCACACAGTAAAAGAATAATCAACCACATCATAAGGGAAAAAAGAAGAAAAAAAGTTTGTACTACTTGTTAAATCATTATTGTTGTTTAGGAGGAAATGGATGGAAAATGGTTTCGATTCTTTGGAAGTACGAATTACAAACTCTGGTAATGCTTGCATGAAGAAGTTCTCCATGTTTATTGGAGCAGCATATATAATTTTTTTTTCCTTTTTCCCACAAATATAAAAGTTCATTCTTGTTTGTGGGTTTTGTAGGAAGTTCTATCAGCAAAAACAGCTTGAATGTAGTAGAAAAGCCTTCAAGGATCATGGTTTTCCCATTGTAAAATAATTTACAAGTGAAAATTTCCAAAACGATGAGCTAAAAAAATGGCACAAATGCGTTTTGTTACGTACTTGTTATTTTTATTCTTGCTGTAGTGACCAATAATCACATAATATGTAAATTCAACGATCAATGATCATGCAAGACAAACACAATAATGAAGCCTACAAAAGCTAATTCACATTTATCAGGGAAAAAAAGAAAAAAAGAAAAAAAAAAAACTAATGTCACATATTTGATTGTTAATGATCATGTTACACCACATCACTGACAATGGTATGTTAGATTTCAACCTTATAAGTCTTAGCAAGTTGGCAGGTGCTTGACGACGGATTATGCTACGTACCCAAGTGTATCTGGCAAATTGTTCCCCTTATACATATACATACAGTAAAAGAATAAACCTATATATAAGGGATTATTGAGAGTCAGGGGTTCTGAACCTCAAGTTTTGTACCATCATAATAATTCAGTATGCATAAGCGTGTGGATTGAGTGGGGAAGCAGACGCACCTAGTCCACATCCCTCTTGAAAGAATGCCAATGAGAAATATTTTAGGTGCCAGTCATCACCTACCGATTTACTATCTCCAAATCAATCAGACATAGTCAAACTAAGAAAACCACCCATTTGCAGAAAGTAATAAGGTACACAGTTGAAAAGAAGAAGAAAGCTCCACATACACCCATTTGGCAATGGGTATTGTATCGGTCTGAGCTTTTTGACAACATGTTTTCAGGGTTTTCAAATTAGTTAACTAAGATGGTTATATTTTTTACAATGTGAAAGTTAAAACTGTTAAAAAGACTGATGGAAAAATGATGAACAAGGGAGTAAAAAGAATCTCTTCAGAGGGCCCCATTATGGGATAGTGGGACCCTGATGCAAAACTTTGTTGTGTCTTGAAAGTGGGCCTAGAAAGGTAGCCAAAGCAGTGTTATGGTGCAGTGTTTTAAAAAGGAGTGTGGTGGCCAAGCACCCTTCCACTTTGATTGATGGATATAAGGACTAAAACTCATCTGCTTCAAACTCATCTATTCTTTTACATGGTTTGCTTTTGGTGTTTGGCCAAGCTCAACTATCTCAATCCCATGGTTTGGTGGTGGCATTTTGTGGGTCCTCCATGCCTTGCACTTTTGTTACAGTGATCCCACGTGGTAAACAAGATAATCAGATAAGCTAAAAAGCTTTTTAAGCCTTCTCCTCCCCCAGGGCCCCCACTCAAAATATGAGAGGATTTTAATCCCTCATCAATGCTCAACAACAGCATCTTATTATCTTTCTTTCTTTCATTTTTTTTTTCTGTTTTTTTTTTTTTTGTTTTTTTGTTTTTTTTTTGTTTTTTTAGGGTGATGGTGGTGGAGGTGGACATAGCTGCTTGTCACAATCATTCCAATTTTTGATTTCTCAGAACCACGGTTTAGTACCAGAGCTTTATTATGCTAATTTTTATAATTTTTATTATTATTATGCTAATTCCATATTCCAATAATTGGAGCTTTTACTTGTTATTGCCATGAAGTAATTGGGATTCTTAGGTTCAATTGGATAAAGTTGAATTTTGAACTGTTTTTCTGTTACTGTGCTTGTCAAGAATATTTTTTTTTATATGGGTTTGTCCGAATCCATTATGACTAGATTTCTCATCAAAGAATCTTTTACTGCCAGATTATCATAGAAAACAAGGTGATTTTAAGTCCATTATTTCAGATATGTTTCCATCGAACTATTGAGCAAGTTTTGCATTCCAACAATAGTAAATCTGCATTCACATTAATACTGTAATCTGGAGGTAAGTACAATGTATAAGAAGAAGAGAAGAGAAATTGGAAGTAGCAGCAGCAGCAGCAAATTAAAGATACTGGGGGAGTTAAAGAATAGAATTAAGTGAAAAAAGGAAGAGAGAAAGATTATATAAGTGAAATGGTAGTCATAATCATCGTAAAGACTTTAGTGGGTAAGGGATAGGAGACAAGATGAATCTTCAAAACAGCACCAAGTCTGACCCCATGCAGGATATGATTAAACATCTATGGAGGAATCATAGCCCCTTTTCCTTTTTAACACTCCCAAATGGACCATCATGGCTCTCCCTGAATAATACCACACAACACACTTTGATCAGATGGCTATGGACCCCATGGACCCCATTTCCACCACCACCAATTTTTTGTTTTTTTAACCACTTATATACATTATTACTAGATGCTCACTACTCTCCAATCTCATCAGTTGATTTTCAAGAGGATAATTTTCATTGATTTTCAAGAGGATAATTTTCATTCCTTATCATCAATATCTCTTTTTTTTTTTTTTTTATGCATATGATTATGAATGGTAAATATAATACCATACAAATTTTTTTTGTCACTTGAAGTCCCAAAGTGAATTATTATGTTTTTGTCTTTCTAGTCAAGTCATTATTATATTTTATTTTATTTTTATAATTTTTTTATTGGGTCTAGATCAGATATCTTATCCTTAGTTTTTATTTTATATATATGGACAAACTTACAATTTTACTTTAGATTAATAAGGTCTACAAAAGATGCATCTATAAACCTTATCCTTTTTTTTTTTTTTTTCAAGGATGCATCTATAAACATGTAAATCAAGCAAAAACAATAATGATATCATATCTTAAATAAAATAATACAATTAAATTTAAATATGGGAAAATACATCTGTAAAATAGTTTTTAGTTTTTTTTTTCAATAAACTATGAGAAACACATAATATAGCTGAAAAAGAGAGGGATGAGTGGTAAAAAAATTTCCTATAATAAAAAAATAATTATATAATTTATTTTTAAAAAATTAAATTTATTAAAAAAGTTGAAAAAGAATTTGATTTAGTCGTTGCGTTGTCAAACATGTAATAAATGAATTTGTAAATACAAGATTTTAATTTTATTTCCATATAACAAAAATGAAATAAAAAAGAAAAAAAAAATATATATATATATATATGGAAACATGTTTCAGCCCAATTAAACGGTATATTTTCCCGCCCAAATCAAATAACTCTTTAATCTCCATCAAGGAAAATACCAAAATAATAATAATAATAATAATAATAATAATAATAATAATTTTTATAAAAAGTAAAATAGAATTGGTAAAATAATTTGGAGAGGAAAAAAAAAAAAAAAAAAAAAAAGTTCCGAGGAACCACACAACACGGGAAGGATGGTACAAGCACAGGATTCAGAGTGAGTTCTCTATCAGCTCCAGAAAAAAAAGATCTCTTTTCAGTTTCTCAAACTGCCGTTTTTCTTTTTCATTTTTTTTTAAAAATTTTTTTAACGATTCGCTTTCGATGGCCATTTTTTAGCGATTCAGAGAGAGAAGGGAGAGAGGAGTGTGTCAGCTTTCTCAAAATTCCCTCTCTTTCAATGACTTTTTCGTTTTCTTCTATACAATTTTTTTTTTTTAATGAATATTTTCTCAGCAACCAAACAGCATATCAGCCAAAAAAAAGAATCCCTGGAATTTATCCTTGGCAGCGATTTTCCTGTCCAGCTTGAAAATTCGAGAAAATTTTTGCTCACCTATACACATCCTTCGTCACATCCTTTTCTGCGATTCCGTGCGTCTCTCCTCTCCTCATCCTTCTTCTGGGTCTGGTCCTTTCACCTTCCTTCCTCTTCCCCCAAAAAACGCTGCCACCTGAACACGTTAGCATCCTCGGCGCATGTTTGTATATTTTGTCCCCATTTTACAGTAGGGGCATTTTGGGAAACTTTGCCAGGTGCCTTTCTGTGACCTGTCGGAGAGGTTGCCCACATAAAAGGATCATGAAATATATAAAATTCATGTTAAAAAAAAAAATAGAATAATAATCCTAAAAAGTAAAGCAGCAAATAAAATAAAAAAATACCCCCTCCTCAAAAAATAAAAAAATAAAAAAAATAAAAAAACCAAACGGTTCCATTTTTACTCTTTACAAGCTCGCTACTTTCATTGGTTCAATATTATTCCCAATTTCTTATAAATATTTTCAAATTTTCTTTTTAAGCTACACAGGTCACAGAGTAGCAGTAGAAAGACATTATACACATACAAAAGAGAGTGAGCAAAAGCCTAAAGAAGCTTCTACTTCTTCTTCTTCATTATTATCATCATCATCATCATCATCAATCATAACCACTCCCCACCCTTCTTTTGCACTGTATTTCTCTGCTGAATCCATAAGCTAAAACAAAGTTTTTTTTTTTAAATTCTTTCGTACCCATCCCGGTGCTTTTGGATACCAAATACCAAACCTTTTCTGTTGGTGGTTCTTTTTATTTTTCATGTCTATGCCCTTAGAGCATGATTACATAGGCTTCTCAGAGTCTGTTCCTTCCATGGAAATCTCTGGAAGGTCATCCGAAAGGAGCAGCACTGGTTCTCGTTTGAACCTTAAGGCTACAGAACTGAGACTTGGCTTGCCTGGTTCCGAATCCCCTGAAAGAGATGAAGATGATTGTGGAGTGGAGGATAAGAATGGGTTCCAACTAGGCGTGCTCAAGTGCTTGGTTTCTGGGGCAAAAAGGGGCTTCTCTGACGCCATTGACGGTGCTGCTGGAAAGTGGGTTTATTCTGGAAGTGGTGGATCTGAGACTGAGTTGGGTAAAAGTGGTAACTTGTTCTCTCCCAGAGCTATTAATGCTGGTAAGACTCTTGCTGGGTCAGAGTGTAACAATCAGCCAAAGGGTGTGGCTGTCGCAACTGTGGAAGATGGGATTCCACAGTCTCCTAAACCATTGCATGAGAAAAAGCCCCAGGTTTCTGCTCCCGCTGCAAAGTAATTAGCTTTCTTTCGTTTTCCTTTATAAACTGATATAGGGAAAAATAGTTTTGTTTTGGTGTGGTTGTGGGCTTTTAATTCTAGTCATATTGTTTCTCTTCTAGGATGTATATGTTACTTCAATATCCTGATGGCTGAGGTGAACACTTGTTGCTTGGTTACTTAAATGGGAATACAGAAAAAAAGAAAAAGAAAAACTTTAATCCATCCAATAATAGTTCTTTTAGGAAAAAATGCTTTTAATGTTCTGAAGAATTTTTGTTCTTCAGACTGCATGCTAGCTCATTCTAGACCAGCTTGGTTGTTACATGATCTTAAGTTGCATATTGAACTGTTCCAAGTTGTGGTGATCTTTTCTGGTAATTCAATGTTTTCAAGTATGTCATAATCTTCTTGTGCTAGATTTTTATTTCCCTTCCCTGCATGTATGTTTATAGAGTAGTATGCTTTGAAGAAGAAACCGAGAGTTTCTCCATGTCTAGTGGTATAAGAATTGGTAACATTTATCTGTTAAATATAGATCTTAATTATTACTGTCAGTTTCTAATCTCTTGACCCTTGCAGGGCAACTTTCTGGTAATTCAATGTTTATAGAGTAGTATGCTTTGAAGAAGAAACAGAGAGTTTCTCCATGTCTAGTGTTGTAAGAATTGGAAACATTTATCTGTTAAATATAGATCTTAATTATTAGTTTCAGTTTCTATTTTCTTGACCCTCGCAGGAGAACTTTGATCTTTCTGTTCTGCATCCAGTTGTGAATTGCACATGACGAAACAAGTTAAGTAGATAAAGGTTCTTATTTAAGAGATCCACAATATAAACAGAATTCCTTGTATCTTATATGTCTGGCAGGGCACAGGTTGTGGGATGGCCTCCAATCCGCTCTTTCCGAAAGAATTCAATGGCTTCTCATCCTCCAAAGACTGATGATGATGCAGAGAAGATGGGATCTGGGTGTCTTTATATAAAGGTCAGCATGGATGGTGCACCATACCTGAGGAAAGTTGATCTCAAAACCTGTGGCAGCTATATGGATCTATCTTCAGCGCTGGAAAAGATGTTCGGCTGCTTTACAATTGGTACTACTTGTTTTAACCACTTGATGCTTTTGGGTTATTATTGTCTCTAGCGTTTTTGATTGTACAATATAAAAAATCCTTAAACCCCAAGTTAAATTTTGATACTTGTAGCATTTTTAAAGTGGATTCCTTGAATTTATTGTGAAACCTGTTCAGGTCAATGTGGCTCACCTGGCGCTCCAAGCCGAGATGGATTAAGTGAGAGTCGATTAATGGACCTCCTACACGGTTCTGAATATGTACTCACCTATGAAGACAAGGATTGTGATTGGATGTTAGTTGGTGATGTTCCTTGGGAGTAAGTGTTACTTTTGACACCCAAAAATTTGTGAGTTATATTAAAATTTAGGGCTGAAACTTGTAATGCTATCTTATATTAGAAAATAGTAACTTATACAAGGAGGTTAGGAGACATGTGATCTCACATATATTAATCACTCTATTTAATATTGCTCACAAAATCTCAAACGAGGAAGAGGAAGTGAATAGCTTGTTACCAATCTTGACGCATTTTATTTTTCTGCTTTTTTTGCCTGTAAAATTGATATTAGTTTTCTTGATGCTATTTGTAAAGCTAGGGCAAATTCGAAGATCCTGAGATGCAGTTCTAAGTTGCAAACATGAAACATAATATATGATTTTGACGTTATACTTCTTCTCCTCTTACTATGTGAACAATTTTAAATAGTGAAAACACATTCGAATGTATCATGTCTTAGCATTGTTAATGTTTTTTGTCCTTGCAGGATGTTCACCGAAACTTGTAGGAGGCTGAGGATAATGAAGAGTTCAGAGGCCATTGGTCTAGGTATGTTCTCTCTTATAACAACTATAAAGTGAAAATTTTGGTATTGACCGTAAGAAGAGTAGAATTCCCTCTTTCTGAGGTTTTTTGCTTTTTAACTTGCATTGTAATCTTCCTTCCTATTTGTTTCTTGCAGCCCCCAGGGCCATGGAGAAGTGCAAAAGCCGAAACTAGTACAACAGACGGATCAAATCTGCTGAAAGACCAGAAAGGATCTCCAAATCAGCTCCTGTTTCTAATTCATGTATGCTTCCAGATATTGAATAGTTTTGTGTAACCAAAAAAAAAAAAAAAAAAAATTTCTAGTACGCAAGGTATGGAACTTTAGACTTTCCCAAGATGTTTAAAAATATAACTCCTCTTCTCCATCCCCTCTCTCATGTAGTATTTCAGAATGCTAGATGCTTAATATCACATATTTATGTATGTAAATGGTCTGTTTGCTATAGCTTTTTCCCATTTGTAAAATGAAATGAGCTATGATGTTGGAATTGTTGTTTGGTTGGCTGGAAGTACTTGATGGAAATACAGAGAAACTGAAAGTAAAAGAAAATCAACCAAAATTTCATATCCATATGTCTTGGTAAAGCTGTTTGTAATAACTGCCATATGGCCAAAACATAAAGAAGTTAATGGTTGCTATCTGGAGGACACGTGTGGATAGGTACCAATGGAAGATATAAGATACATGGTATGAGGACTTGTTTGGCAGCCAGCCTGACCTTGTTTTGGGAGTATCTGTATCATCTTTCAAAAATGTTAGATTGGGATTGGGAGGTTAGGAGACATGTCTAACTGATTGGGATTGATTGGGTAATGGAGTGGCTAAAATTCATGTAACCTTGTGGACCAATATGTTCCTTTCAATTCATACTTATTAATTAGTATTTTGGAATTCTTATCTTTTTTTTTTTTTTTTTCCTTGTATCTTTCTCTATTTAAAATAGTTATGAAATTTCACATCATTTTTTCAAAATGGACGAATAACAGGATCTGTGATATTTCCTCAAGTTAATTTTTCAAAACGGAACACATGCAGAGGAAAAACAACGGTTCTTATGATTTCTGTTCGTTTCTTATAATCTCCTATCTAAACGGCTATACTTCAAATTTTTTTGTTTTTTAAAAAAAACGGCTATATTTCCTCGAAGTCTCTTACAAATATTATAAGTCCCAGCGAATTCTCTCAATGTCTTCTCTCTAAACGCAGAGACCCACAGACACACTGTTTGTGTCTCTCAATCTTTTTCTTCTTCTCCTCGCCAGAATCAATGGCCAAGTTTGCCATGCCTTCTACTTTTTGGCCTCCCAGAACCTCAAGATTGAAACTTTCCACCATCATCGTTCAACACTTTCGTTTCATCAAGGCCCTCACTCAAGCGTTTGGTCTCATATATTTTTAATAGTTAATTAACTAGTTTTGATTTTTTTTTTTTGTTTTTTTGTTTTTTTTTGGTCGTTATAGGAATTGCTTAGTTTTGTATTGAAGTATTATTTTCTAGGAAAAGTTAATCAATAATAGAGTATTATTTTCTAGTAATTGGATCCAAAGTAAGTTTCATGGGGGAAGTCCATCTCACATTTCTTTAGTGGGAGAACATAATTAGCACAAATTTAAGTAAACAGACCTAAAAGAGTCCTAAAGTGAGCAAATTTGAAGCATATATTTAATTATTTATTATTCCAGAATTACTATTTTTTTTTAAATATTAATGAGCCAGGCACAAATTATATTAATGTTAAAATAACTTTTTAACCTTTTTTTTTTTAAATAATTTTTTAACGTTAAATTTATTTTTTTGGGGAAATAATGTTAATTTTAAAGCTATGCAACAAATTACAGTTCAGAAGGCAAAGGAAAAAAAAAAAAAAAGAGTATATTTATTAATTAATTTATTTTTTTATTTAACGAAAAGAAAAAAAAAGGGACCAAATTGGCGCGTATTTATATTACGCATACAAATAAATAAATAAATAAATAAATAAAAAATGAAGGGGTTTAATCAACTCATTCGCGCAGTTTGTCTGGCTTTTTCCGTTCTCTTTGGGCATAGTTTCAGTCGGACACACTCTGTCGGAAACCTAGTCGGAGAAGATGGTTTTATCAGAAGAAGGCCCTTCAAAATCCGAAAAACAGTAATGAAGATGCTCAAGGATCGAAACTATCTGGTTGAAGATTCTGAGATCAACATGTCCAAAGAAGAATTCAAGGCCAAATACGGTGAGAACGTGGTGAGGGAAGACCTCAAATTCAACAAAGCTAAGAGGAATGATAGTAGTTCTGATCAGGTTTGATCACTCCCCTTATTTCTCTGTTTTTAGGGTTTTCAATAATTTGATAACTTGTGCCTTAAGAAACGTAATTCTGAAAAACCCTTCTTGATTTGTATTCTAAATATTCTATCAAACTTAACATCACTAACAAGTTTGTGTTTCTCTTGAAAGAGTTAAAGTTTCCAAGCAGTGTTTAATCAGTTTGAATTTCTATGTAGTTAAGGATGATAGTTATATTTGAAATAACACTTTGTAAGCATTCCTGGGGTATCTGCATATTCCTTGATGTATAAATTCTTTTCAGTTATGATTGTTTTTTCCCCCTTCCGTAACAGATTTATGTACTATTCTATGCGGAAAAGAATGCGAGTATGATAATGAAGACTTTCGTCAATTGCATCAACTCAAATAATGTATCCAGAGCAATTTTGGTTTCTCAACAGCAAATAACTCGTAATGCTTGGAAATGTATGGATTTGCTATCTGCAAATTGCCAATTGGAGGTTTTCCAGGTGAAGATGATTGCCTTCATGTTACTAAGTTAAGGATCTTGTTGATTGCATTCAATAAAGTGCCACCCCTTTAGTAGGACAGTTCTTTTACCCTGTGGAGTAGCTATTGCAACTCTATGATTAAAGGATTTTTTTTTTTTTTTTCTTTTTCCAAATTGCATAAATTTTTTGTTTTGATTTACTCGTTTGTACTAAAATGGGAAAAAAAAAAAAATTGCCTAATGATATTGAATGGTTGAGACATTTGGAATCTGCTGGACTTTGTAGCTACTGCAATTGAAAATTGGTTCTTAATTGGGTTCCTAATATTGATTTTAATAGAAATGCCTGTGAGGTATAAGGTATATAGCAGCATATTTGGATTCATGGTACATCGTCTAGAAATTATAGATTTACGAATCAATATATTGATAGCCTAAAAATATGCATACTGTTGATATAGGATGTAATTGCACCCCAATGACTACTTTGGCTTCATGTTAAGATCTTCCCTGGTTCTTATGTCTGTCTCATCTTGGTATGTATTTACAGGAATGCAACTTAGTTACTGTAGGTGCAATTTTATGTGACTTGTATCAATGTTTCATACAGCTAACTTAATTGATACAGGAAGATGAATTGTTGGTTAACGTTACAAAACACGTTCTTGTTCCAAAGTATCAGGTGCTCACTGATGAGGAAAAGAAAACTTTGCTGGAGAGGTATACCATGAAAGAAACACAGGTTAGTGCTGAACAATGTTATAATTTCAGTTTAGAAGATTTACATGTTTGAAAACTGATGGACTGGAAATGCTTGCTACTCTTGATTGTATTAGTTACTTGCATCATGCTAGAACGATATTTTGATGTTGTTGCTATCGAAAAATAGGTTTGGCCTACCTCTTAACTAATTTTTTAAGTTACAAATTTCCATGTTAGATGTGTGTAAACTCAAGAGTATCGTATCAAAATTTTATAAGCGAAGGGGTATTGTTTACAATGTAGACTAGCTGTGTAATACACATATGTAGATTGTGGACCGTAGATGCATTCTCATGCATTACATTTGTGTGGTTGGAATGATCGTTGAAAAATGCTTAATACGGCTTTACATAATGCCAACAGTTGTAATAAACTGTTGTTCTTACTGATTGTCAAGCTTGAAGGTGTCTTTGCATAAACATCTTACTTTTTGTAATATTTGAGTGAGTTCAGTTAGATTCTAATACGTTATTTGGTGTTCCTGTATGTACTGGGCTGATTGGAGTTCAGCTTCCTTGCATTCAAGTGACTGATCCAATTGCTAGATACTATGGTATGAAGCGTGGACAAGCTGTGAAGATAATCCGGCATAGTGAGACTGCAGGGGCAATATGTTACCTATAGATATGCTGTATAAAGTTGTATCTTATTTTATTTTTGTCAAAATAGCCAACCCAATTTTGTTTTTGAAAAAAATAGCAAGAACTTTAATATTTTACACAAATATTGGGTAGATAAAAATACCCTTGGCTATTAAAATTTAATCTAATTTTTCAAATTTTTTCTCCCCACCCAATCTCATTCCTCTCTCTCACTTTTTTCTCCCTCAACTCTTTACTTTCTTTAGACTCAAAATTATATAACAGAAAAGAAAAATGAAAAATCTGAAGTAAAATGAAAGTGACCCCATAACAGAGTAAAATATAACTAACCAACAGAATCAGCTACAAAGGTGATTTTAGTCAAAATTATATGAAACTAGGTATGGCCACGTGCGATGCACGTGGTTTGGATTAAAATTTAAATGTTTAATAGCTTTTAAGTAATATGGAAAAGTTTGAATTAAAATTAGTTTTTTTAATTAACATTTTTCAATTTGTTTAGAAGGATTTAATCTTAAATTATTAACAAACATAAAGAAATTAATCATTTTATCCCAAGTTTTTCATAAATTTAATATCCAAATCGCATCATATAATTTTAAAGTAAGAACATTTCCAACTGATACGAACCTAGGACGACCTGCTCCTAAACCTGTATTATATTAGCCCGGATCTTAATTAAGTTCAAGTTCTAATGAAATTGACCTCAACCCCTAACCAACCTGTGGTTAGAAACCTTGGTATAATGTAGACGCCACAATAGGGGATGGAAAACCTATTGATAAGTCAAACTAAAACAACCAATTCTCTAATGGTGTTTTAGGTGTTCTCAAAGAACAAAGACATAATTAATCTCACAAGTATTTTCTCAATCAAATCAAAGTTAGTTCTTATTGATAACTAAGCCTTTAAATAGGCTTTGAAAGAAACAAAATAAACCCTAAAAACCCTAGGTAAAACTGGCCACACACATAAAGAATCCTAGTTGGCTGCAACTATACTTCCTTTCCTAATCTAAGTTTGATTAATTAATTCCTTTATATTAAATTAGAAATTAATTAATTTACAATAAAATAAAAACCTTCTTAAAGTTATTTGTCCAGAAAATAAATAAATAAAAACCCAAAAAGAAAGAAAATCAATCGCAAATTAGGTAACGAGTTGACTTTGACATTTAGGCGGAATTATTTCTTCAACCGAGCTAACTTATGTCTGCCTGATGTACGAGCTAACTTATGGCCTATCCGAGCTAACTGATGTCTGTCTGAGCTAACTTATGTTTGGCCGAGCTAACTGATGTCTGTCCGAACTAAGTTGTGTCTGGCCGAGCTAACTGATGTCTAACCGAGCTAATTGATGTCTGGCCTAGCTAAGTTGTGTCTGGCCGAGCTAACTGATGTCTGGCCGAGCTAAGTTGTCTCTATCCGAGCTAAGTTGTGTTTGGCCGAGCTAACTGATGTCTGGCCGAGCTAAGTTGTGTCTGGCCGAGCTAACTGATGTCTGTCCGAGCTAAGTTGTGTCTGGCCGAGCTAACTGACGTCTGTCCGAGCTAAGTTGTGTCTGGCCGAGCTAACTGACGTCTGTCCGAGCTAAGTTGTGTCTGGCCAAGCTAAGTTGTGTCTGTCCGAGCTAATTGATATCTGTCCGAGCTAAGTTGTGTCTGGCCGAGCTAACTGATGTCTGGCCGAGCTAACTGATGTCTGGCCGAGCTAAGTTGTGTCTGGCCGAGCTAACTTATATGTGGCCGAGCTAAGTTGTGTCTGGCCGTTTTTGGCTTGCGACCACTCGATTCGATTGTCTCTTGAAGAGACACAAGCCAAAGTGATGGAATGGCAGAAACGAGGAACACAAGGAATGGGGCGGGCGAGAAAAGAATGCGTAAAACAATCGGAAAACTTTGAAAGGGCATAACTTTTGATCCGACCGTCGGATCGGGGCCCATAATATATCAAAAGAAAGGGAATTTGAAGGGGACCTGTCCGCCCGATTTTCAAAAATAACCACTTTTAAGTGCCCAACAAGGGATTTCCATCCATTTGGGGGAAATTCCATTTTTTCTTTTTTAAAATTGGGACATGTTCAAGATTTTAGAATTCGAATTTCGACATGGGGCATCATGTCTTAGGTTATACCTAAATCAATTTCTATTACATCTTGCAATGTACAAAATAATAATATTAGTGTAACTGTCATAGTATAGTCTAAATATGTTATAAATTCACAAAAGACTAATAATAATCTACTTATGAACTGATAGTAATCTATCATGTCCACATTAACAAAAAGATGGTTCCCATGATAACAAATTAAGCATTGTCTTTAAGCTCGGCAAACTGCTTCCTACTCCCTTCACCAAATTGTAAATGAGAACTTTCAAGATTCAGCGCTATTAGATCTGCCTCATCTGCACTTTTGGAAATCATCAACTTTAGTTTCTTTGTTGCATTGTTTCTTGCAGTAGGCTTTGAAACCAAATCAGCTAGGACTTTATCTTCATTGCTCATTTGCTCTATCTTAGCATTGTCAGCACTTCCAGATATATCTGATTTTGAAAGTTGTAATATATATGCATTAGAACATTAAATAAAAGCTCATGTAATTTCACTTAGGATATAATGTATCAAACATGTTCATACCTCTCAATTCAGTTATGCCTAATGATTTTCCACTTTGCTCTTCAACAATTTCTAAAACTTGACTAACTTCAGCATCATTTGAAGTATCTGTTTGTGTTAATGTGTTGATTTCTTTTGAAATAGTATCACAAACAGAAATGATTGTGTATTTCCATCTTGTAATATCACGATATTCATGTTTTAGATGCTTTAACTTGAATTAGAAGCTTATTTTTCAATATCTTTAACAGAATCCTAAAAAAAATAAAGATTCACAAATGAAAAGTTATAAAAATATAGCTGAACAAATTGACTATATAGACAAACATACCGACGTGGGATAGAGAGTCAATATAAGTGTGTAGTCGTGAGAACGGGACAAAGCTGTAAACAGCAGGCACAATTATCTCTGAATCTCCAGTCACTTCTTCCACAATGGTTCGACCATTTATAGTCCATTGCAAATTATTTTGAACAATCTGATATTGTGCACCAATTTCTTTAACCCAAGCATTAGAAATATAATAATTTTTCCCAATTATGAGTGTGTCTCGGAAGATGTGGATGTCTCCACCATATATTGTGGCCTGGATCTTATTACCCTGTATAAGAAAAACAAGAGACTTAAAATTGAGTTATATATGAAACAAATTATACAAAATAAATATATTATCAAAACAAACTTACTTCTTCATCAGCTAAGATTAACCTTTGATATTTGTTTGGACTTGATTTAGAAACTCGTGCCATTGCTTTCTCAATAATCACCACTTTTACTGTCCAACCTCTTTGTTGAGCTTGAATATCCTTGATTAGCTTTACTTCTCTAACCATTTTGCTATATTATATTTTAGAAAAACATAAAATGAAATCACTATGAATCAAATAAACCAAATTATAGATGACATAGTCATTGACTATGAGGAACACGGATGCTCTGGCAGTTGTTAAAGCTCTTAAAAAATGGATGTTTGAGATAATCTACGCAGACAAGCTAGTCCTTTTGTTAGCATAAATACATGTTGGTTTTTCATATATCAATATGTGATATTGGGTGAAGAACTGAAATATAAATCATATGCATGTGCACACAAAAGCAATGAAAAATGCAAAGATCCATGCACAATGAAATTCATGAACTCACAAAAGAATTGAAATGCACGAGGAAATTAAGTAATAAGACAAATGAATGGAAAAAATTAAAGTTACCAATTTTGTAGTGAATAACACAATCCTCATGTTCTTTATCGTCACTGATAAAGAGAGTAGGGGGAGAGAAAAGCTGAAAAAAAAAATAGAAAAGAAAAAAAGGCAATGGCATTTAAATACTGAAAACCAAGGAAATAGGCTTTAAAATATTATAAATCAAAATCTTTACTTACATGGTAAGGCAAAGTCTTTTCTGAAGTACAATAATGAAGTCCAGAATTTTGTATAAAGTACACCAACTCTATTCTTACCATACTGTAAGTCATCATAACCATAATGCATGCCATACCACAACCCCTGACACCTGTATGGCAAAAAAAAAAAAAAAAAAAAAGCATAAAATGTGGATCTCATCAGTATGGCAACTGTTGAATAGTAAAAAAACAAGAAAAAGAAAAGCCAAAACGCACAAAAAATAGTCGTTTTGGAACCATTTTGAACAGTAAAACATGACCAAAACTTGAGAGCCCTTCTCGCTTATAGTATAGACTAAAGGAAAGGATGCAAGAAAGAAGTGGTCATGAATAACTTTGACAGCGGCTTTGATATCTTGCTCAAGGACAAGCCAGTTCCTTAAAGCTAAGATTGTTGAAATTGGTTTGCAACACTTTTCCGATGTATTTCCAACGTCGGAAAGTGGAGGACAAACCTTGTGGACCAACATTTTCCATTCAATGCATGCTTATATGTTTAGCTTAGCATTTTGGAAACTGCTTTTTTTTTTTTTTTTTTCGACTAATGTATTTTCTTATTTTAAACTAATTTTGAAACTTCATAATTAATTTTCCCAGATGGAAGAATAACAGGAGTGTGGTATTTCCTTTTTTTTTTTTTTATATATCTTATTTTAAATATATACATACATACATATATATATATATGTATGAAATTTAATGCTTTTTAAAACTTGGAAAAGATACTTAAATTCTTTACCAAGTATATATTTCAATTTTATAAATTATCAAAGGACAATGTTATTTTAAAATTAGAAATCACCAGGTACAAATTATTTTTATGTTACCATGACGTTCTTAAAAATATTCTTAAGGTTAAAAATTTAAATTTAAAATTGAAAGGTAAGTACATGCAATAACAATTTTTTTTTTTTTAAAGGATAAGTACATGCAATAATTGAAAAGCAAAAGGGTAAATATAAATATTTACTTCTATAGGAAAAAAAAAATATGAAAAGAGAGAGAGAGAGAGAGAGAGAGAGAAGGTTTATTTAATAAGTTATTTAACAGAAAAAAAGGAAGGGACCAAACGGCGACGTATTTACATGAACACTATGACTGGGGGATGTGATTAAATACTAGCCCATTCGCGCTTTCCTTGTGTCTGGGTAAAGTTTCGGAAAGCTCTCCTCTCTCAGTCTGTATCAAAGAGTCTTCGGAACCCTAATCGGAGAAGATGGTTTTGTCAGAAGAAGAAATCGCGAGGCTTTTCAGAATCCGAAAAACGGTAATGACGATGCTTAAGGATCGGAACTATCTGGTTGGGGATTTTGAGATAAACATGTCCAAAGAACAATTCAAGGGTAAATACGGTGAGAACATGAAGAGGGAAGACCTCACCATCAATAAAGCTAAGAGAAGTGATAGCTCCGATCAGGTCACTTTTTTATTTTTATTTTTTTAAATTTCATATATTCCAGTAATTCAACTCATATTCCAAGTTGACGTAGTTTCTGAAAAACCCTTCTTGAGTTAGTATTCTATCAAAACTCAAATCGTTAACAAGTTTGTTCTTGAATGGCTTTGTCAAATATAAATTCACCACTGGTTTCGCTTTTGTGTAGTTGGGTAGTTGAGGTAACTTTCCTGATACATGTGGAATTGTTGAAACATTAATGTTTTCGGTTTATGCCTTTGATTATTGTTGGTCTGCTGAATAGCAGATATTATTTAGTCTCTTTTTGTTCCTATCAATGGTTAAGGTTGATAATTATATCTGTAATAACACCATAAGCATTCTTTGGAAAACTGCACATGCCATTCATGTGTTGATTATTCTTTTCAGTTTCGCATTCCAACACATATGGGTGCATAGTACCACTGAGACTTCTGATCTGACCTCATCGTAATTGCTTTTTCTTTTTCTTGTGTGACAGATTTATGTATTTTTCCCTGAGGAACAGAAAGTTGGTGTCAAGACAATGAAGACTTACACCAATCGCATGAAATCAGAGAATGTTTTTAGGGCAATCTTGGTTGTTCAGCAGAATTTAACTTCCTTTGCTCGGACCTGTGTAAATGAGATATCTGCAAAGTTCCAATTGGAGGTTTTCCAGGTGAAAATTATTGCATTGATGGTTTTGTGTAAACCTAGGGATCTTGTTGTTTTGCTATAAAAATGCCGCCCTTTGGTTGGAATTATGTTCACCGTTTAGTTTGACAGTTCTTTTATCCTGTAGAGTTGCAGTTGCTATCCTCTGATTAAGTCCAATTACATAGATTGTTTTGTTTCTTTTTATTCTCTTGGACTAAAATGTGAAAATTTTTTCTTAGTGATCTTGATCTGTTGAGACATTTGTACTGTCCACTGGACTCTGCATTGACAATTATTTCTTGCTTGCGTTCCTAAGATTGATTTTAAAAGTGATGCCTGTGAGGTATAAGATATTTTATATAGCAGCATATGTGGATTCATGGTGCATCTTCCAGAGATTATAGATTTACATATCAATATAACGATAACATGAAGGTACACATACTATTGAGCTAGGATGCAATTGCATTGCTATGCCTACTTTGGCTTTGTGTAGAGATCTTTCCTGATTTCTTATCTATGTCTCATCTTAGTGTATGTAGTGATGTATGCAACTTAGTTACTCAATATGCATATTTTGGACTTGTATCGATGTTTCTTACCACTGACTTCATTGATACAGGAAGCTGAATTGTTGGTTAACATTAAAGAACATGTTCTTGTTCCTGAGCATCAGGTGCTCACTACTGAGGAAAAGAAGACTTTGCTGGAGAGGTATACTGTAAAAGAGACACAGGTCAGTGCTGAACAATGAACAATGTTACAATTGCATTTTAGAAGATCCAAATGTTTGAAAAAAGATGGACTGACACTGCTAGGTAATCTTTATGGTATTAGTTACTAGAACCAAATATTCATGTCTAAACATCTTGTCTCACTTGTCCTGAATTAAAAAGTTTGCTAATTAAAATTAGGTTTGGCCTACAGCCCACCTCTTAAATGATTTGACGCTACAAATTACCATGATAGATATACATTATTGTTTGGGTACTGTATCGAATCAAAGTTTTATAAAAGGCGGAATAGTTTACAATGTAGACTAGCGATGTAAAACACATATGTCGACTGTAGAAGTATTCTCCTATTATATGTGTGGTTTGGGTGATCATTGAAGAATGATTTAATATGGCTTTACATGATGCCAACAATTATAATAAACTGTTCTTACTGATTCTTAAGATTGAACTTGTCGTCCATAAACATCTCATTTTGCGATTTTTCAGTAAGTTCAATCAGATTCTAATATGTTATTTGTTTCCTGTATGTGCTGGGGTGATCGGAGTTCAGCTTCCTCGCATCCAAGTGACTGATCCAATTGCTAGATACTATGGTCTGAAGCGTGGACAAGTTGTGAAGATAATCCGGCCTAGTGAGACTGCAGGGCGATATGTCACCTATAGATATGTAGTGTAAAACTTGTATTAGTGATTGGAACCCGACTCCAAAATTTCATCAATGCACCGTTTTAGAACGACAGATGAGCCCAAAAGTAGACCAGACTTTGAAAGTGGGTGTTTCTAGGAAGAGTCCAGTTTTCATTTTCTTTTTCCTTTTTCTTATAATCATTTTCTGGCAATCACTCGGATCTGATTGTTTTCCAATACATTTACGGATTTACACTTTTAGTTTGTAGTTAAGAAATTTTGCAAGGTTGTATTTTGTATGTGCCAAAGATTGGGAAGTGTAGGGTGGTCCTTTGAAATAGCAGACGTTGAGCCAAATGGGATTTGCGCTTCTACAAATTTCTATGTATGTTAGGTGGTGGCAAAATATTTAGATTGTTTAGATCAAGGAGATTAAGAAAAAAAAAAAAAAAAAAAAAAAAATATATATATATATATATATATATATATATAGATTGTTGCAGTTACCAACACTTAATGGATTGATTGGAACTATAGAAAATATAATGATTTAAAGATAATATATAACATAAGTGATTTTCCTATAATAATTTCTCATATAAGTACAAAACTAGTAACTTACATGTGTTGTATTCTCGATGTCTCTGTGTGTTTAAACTTAGAAATTTTCCAAAAATTGAATAAACAAAATAATGTAATGAGTAATATAAATTATTCCCATAAGTAATTTAGATAAAAAGTTCTTCAAGGAGGGTGATCACGTTCCTTATTCTACAAAAAGAAAAATAAAATATATAGAAAGGAAATGGCGAATGTTGAAAAAAATTGAAAAAAAAAATCTACAAAAATAATATTTTAACAAAAAGATAAAAAGGGAATAGTACAAAAATTTCTGGTTGTATGAGGAGAATATCCACTTTCTTTTGCCAGCCTTTGGGGAATGTTTTATAAATTAGGGTTGTATGGAAAAATGGAGAAGACAACTTTTTCAGCCCGAATCCACTTTTCTTGCTCGGTGTTTCGTTGAAAGGCAAAACGATGAAGCTGAAGCAATTGGAAAGCCTTCTCGGTGACCTTGAGCAATTCTCTAACCCAAAGGTTTATATCTCTGTTGTACGGACGCACTCTGTCATTCAATCTCGTTCTCACTCTCTCCCTCACTGATTGGATTTTTATATGGAATTTATGTGTTGCAGGTGGAACTGGAACAATACCCAACTGGACCCCACATTGCTTCTCGCATGCTATACACTGTAAATTTCTTGTTTCTTCTCTGTGTTTCCTCTTTCTGCTTCCATCAATTTTAAGCTGCCACCTTGTCGTTTATTCGTTTGCGAATGAATCGGTTTAAGCCACTGAGCTTTTAATTTAATGGGGTTGCTAACTAAGTGGATTTATAGGAGTACAAATTTATGAAGGGCTGTAGTACTGTGGAGTGTGAAATTAATTTCATAGATAGCGGTCAAGTTTGAGTTCGTCATAAAAATTGAATCTTTTTCCGTGTTTGCTATCAGGCAGAGAGTTCATATGGGGATGTGAGCGGCAAGGTAGTGGCTGATTTTGGTTGTGGTTGTGGTACGTTAGGTGCTGCAGCTGCTTTATTGGGTGCTGAGTAAGTAACAAAATTTCCAAGCTTTTGCTGATTTATTATTATTATTATTATTATCATTTTAATGGTAAAGTTTTAAAGGGGATTGGAAAATCTTCTTCCTTGAAATGAAAGTCACATGGTGCTAGGAAGAATCATGTCGTGGAATGTGAATGCAATCTCCTTTTCTTTTTATTTATTTATTTATTTATTTTTTTGGGGTTATCTTAGTACTAATAATGGTTCGTAATTTTTGTTTGCTTTGAACAGACATGTGATTGGCATCGATGTTGATCCTGAATCTCTTGAAATTGCATCACTAAATGCAGAGGATCTTGAGGTAAAGCCGAAGTCTTGATTCTGGTTGGTAGTAATTTTTTAGATTTTAATGGTTTTTTCATGCTTCTGACATTTATTTCAACGTATAAAGACTTACGGATATAAAAATTACGATTCACTGATTTATTTAATTTATTATTTTTGTTTATGCTCTTTTTATATAAATGCTCAATGAGATGATTATCAATTCAACATCTAGGTTTCCTTTTTGGATTTCTACTGGTTGACTATTCGTTTCTACTTTGTTAATCTATTGAGTTTTCAGTTGGACATAGATTATATTCAGTGTGATCTCAGGAACTTAGGATGGAGAGGTAACTAGTCTTGCTCTTCTCTCAAACTCTGCATTTGTGTCTTTGAAAGAGAAATTAGTTGTAATTGTACAAGAAACACCATGCTTTCAATCTTATCTTCATCTATTGTCTTTTTTTTACTTGATTAGGTCAAGTTGTTGACACTGTCGTAATGAACCCTCCTTTTGGTACCCGGAAAAAGGGTGCAGATATGGATTTTCTCTGTGTGGCTTTGAAGGTAAATTTGATGAATGATCCCTTTAAGTATTAACTTTTTTTATATGTTCTCTTTAATACCTTTCTAGTAGGAAGTGAAGCTTTGAATAAGTTGATTTATTCCTCGTATTGCTTATTTGTCAGGTTGCTACTCAAGCAGTTTATTCCCTGCATAAGACCTCAACAAGAGATGTAAGTAATTTGCTGCAGAAATTCTTTCTATTAAAAGGGAAAGTATTGAGAATGATATTGGTTGAGCCTGCTTTGGAATTATTTTATTAATGTACATATTGAGATCATTTCTCTGGTCATTCAGCATGTCAGGAGGGCAGCATTGCGAGACTTCAATGCTAGCAGTGCTGAGGTTTTATGCGAGGTGAGTTCCAATCACTGTCCTGTCAGGATTTCTTTTAAGATGTTGCTCACTATATATCCACTTATAACCTCTTCCTGTTGATCAAATCTTTAGTTTAGAGCTTCTATGTTTTGTTCTGTTCTGTTTTACTTTCTCAAGTATGGTCTCTTATTAAAAGAGTTGTCACTTGTTTTCTTTTATTTGTCAGCTTCGATATGATGTACCACAGCTATATAAGTTTCATAAGAAAAGAGAGGTCGATATTGCTGTGGATCTCTGGCGATTTGTACCCAAAAAGTAATCAGGGAATGGGGTATTGCATATCATTCTTGAATGTAAAGTTTTGACATGAATATATATGTATTCCTATTCTGATTTTATTGGATTGCTCTGACGTAATGTGTCTTCTTTACCATTTTGTTCTAAAGGGGGAAAAAAAAAAAAAAAAAAAAAAAAAAAAGAAAAAACTTTTGGAAAAGTTATCTTCCAAGAGGTTCTAATTATATACAGGCGAATGAAAAAAGAGAATTTGAATTGTCCAGCAGTTTAGGATCTAAAACTATCTAATCATTTTTGACCATGGGAAGATTTTACAATTTTTATAATAAATTTTTGTTTTAATGTGATATTATTTTTCTTTCTTATTGGGGTCAACTCTAAAGAATACATCTTTCTATAGTAACGGATATTGATAGAACTTCTCATCTTTCTATCCTTGAGAATTTTATCCACCCTATATTATCAAGTGGCTACAAGGCATAAAAAAGAGTAGTCTAGTTAATCCGCTGGCGGCTAGGCCATAATTATAATTTATTAAACATGAGAATTCCCAAAAAATGCATCTATAGAAATGTACGTCCATCTTTGATACATCAAAAACCAAATAAAACAAAAGAAAGATATCCTCCCTCTGAAGATGAGAGATTCCAGAAGTTGGTCTGGTGGGATACAAACCTTACATTAGTGAACGCCGGAGATAGAAACAAAAAGCATCCTTAAAATCACAACAAAAATGTATCAGATATTACTTTTCATCCAAAAATTAGTTTAACCCAAGTTCTGTACTCTTCCGTGAATCAAGAACCACCCGACCTAATGGAACCTTTTTTCCTTTTTTTTTTTTTCTTTTTTTCTTTTTTTGGGGGTTTACTTTTTGTTCAATATCATGCTTCGGCCTCTATGTTTGCATTGTCAACTGTCTCCCCAAGTGTGAACCGAACAAATCTTCGAACTTTAATGTTCTCTCCAATGGTAGCAACGGTTTGCTTTATAAGGTCTTTCACCAAAATACTGTCATTTTTAATGAAAGGCTGCTCTAAAAGAGCAAGCTCACCAAGCCTCTTTGAGATCCTACCCTCAACAATTTTCTCTCTGATATTCTCTGGTTTTGATTGAAGGTCTTCTCTCTGCATCTCAAGCTCTTTCTCCTTTTTCACTATGCTCTCTGGGATATCTTCAACAGATACAAATTGAACCTGTGGGCAGGCCACAACTTGCATTGCTAGATCATCAACTAACTCCTTGAAATTCTCACTTCTACCAACAAAGTCGGTCTCAGAGTTCACTTCAATTAGAACTCCAATTCGGGAGTCATGAATGTAAGAACCGATTCTGCCTTCAGCTGCAAGGCGGCTGGATTTCTTATCAGCAGATGAGAGACCCTTCTTTCTCAGGTACTCTTGAGCCTTCTCAATATCTCCTCCAGTCTCGGAAAGAGCCTTCTTGCAATCCATCATCCCTGCTCCAGTTTCTTCCCGTAGTTGTTTAACCAAAGCAGCAGATATGGTCACTGATGGTGGCCTGCAATAGGGTGCTAGATGTAAGGAACTTTTGCAAGTACGTGACAAAATTAGTTCTATTCCTTGCTTGCAGGAAGTAGAAAAAGATAAGGATTTCTATCAGTTAAAACTTGCAAAGAGAAAATACAGGAAAAAAGTAAGTGCACAAGGCATAAACTAAGAAAGATGAGATACTTGCAAGTCCGAATTACAGAAACCAGTCACTTACTTCTCAACAGTTTCCTTGATTTCTTCCACTGCAGGAGCCTGCTCTTTTTGCACTGGTTTTGCTGCTGTTTGAGCAGCTACTTCAGCAGCAAAATCCTGACTTTTCTTCTCCAAGCCCTCCCCAAGATTATACCTCACAAACCTCTTAACTTTTATATTTTCTCCAATGGTTGCAATTGTCTGCTTCACCCAGTCTTTCACCACAACCTTATCGTTCTTAATGTAGGGCTGCTCCAGTAATGCCAAATCCTCAAGCCTCTTTTTGATCCGCCCCTCAACAATCTTTGATCTGATCTGCTCTGGCTTCGACAAGAGATCTTCCTTCTGCATCTCAATCTCTTTTTCCTTGTCCACAATCTCCTTGGGAACATCTTCTGTAACAAGATACTTAACTTGAGGGCAAGCAGCCACTTGCATGGCTAGATCATCAACCAGCTCTTTGAAAATTTCACCCCGAGAGACAAAATCTGTCTCACAGTTTACTTCTACCAAAACACCAATCCTACTATCATGGATATATGAACCTATTCTTCCTTCAGCAGTGGCTCTGCTGGCTTTCTTCTCTGCACTTGCCAAGCCTTTCTTTCTTAGGAACTCCTGAGCTTTAACAATGTCCCCTCCTGTCTCAGCCAGAGCTTTTTTACAATCCATCATTCCAGCTCCTGTTTCTTCACGTAGCTGCTTTACAAGAGCTGGTGATATAGTTGCTGCAAACCGTACATATAAGATGAGTAATAGAGAAAGGATAACTTACAACTTGGAAATCAACAACATTTAGCACATCTACCAAAAGACATGCAATTAGGAATCACAATGAACTTCTGATGAACCTTCAGCCTTTTTATTTATACTCTTTTTTGTGAGTCAGTGATGTCAAAAGTACAACTATCCAAACCTAACCCAAAACAATAATAATAAAATACACCTTAATTCTCCAGAAAATTTAGAGAAAGAAAAATTTAGAATTACACAGTGCACCATGCACTTAAACCGTCACCTTTTGAACCTTCAAACATCCACAGAAAAAGACAAATGGATTAAATCCTTCTCTCCTATGCTAATTATATGGAAATGACTGTAACATCCACGTGTTTCAAGTAGGAAATGACTAACATCCACATGTTTCAAGTATTAACTTCTATATATATAAATATATATGGACGATTTGAATACATAATCATGTAAAAATATGTGTCTTTTCAAGCTATTTTTGTGTGTTTTACTAAGCCTCCATGTGGAAATATGTGAAACATATTAAAGCAAGAACTACAGGAAAAACAAACCTTTGGTTACACTCTCATTTGGGGAAGGAACAGCAGTTTGTCCATTTGAATTAGTAGCACTGTCATTCTTCTTAGGGACAGCTTCCACCTTATCATCTTCAATCTTTGAGGCAGAAAGAACATCACTTTCAGTGTTCGGTGTTTGAGTCTGTAGTTCATCCTTGTTATTGTCAGCCAAACCTTTTACAGCTTCAATAGTTGAACTTTCTGGAGATAGGGCTTGCTCATCAGCTAACTGTTGAGATAGATCAGAACCTCCATCACTTTTCACTTCATCTGTGAAAAGAATGCCCATGTTACCCTAAAATGAGCGCATCCCAAAAATTCCATGGAAAGAGAAACTACAGATAAAATAAGAAAAAAGATAAAAAAAAAAAAAATGTACTAAGTACTTTCTATTTTAAGGAATCTCAACCCACTTCAAATAAAATTGTTTAATGGAAATATAAGATAATCGTATGCTCCACATATTCATACATACAAATATCATATCTCAACAAAAACAATTAGCTGTGTGCTTCATTTAATTTCAATTATAACGGTATCCCTGGTTATATCAACTGTACATTTGGCAGAAACCAAGTGTTTTTAAGCGTTTAGGAAGCACAAGTGTTTTAAGTTCGTTTTGATCATATAGGACTTTCAGCTACTATTGCAATAACACAAGATAAAAAGCATAGAAATGAACCTTTAGCTTCTTGGGAAGAACTATCATCTGGTTGTACAACTGAGCTAGGAATACTGCCATTTTTATCAGGATCAGTTGCCACCTCCTCATCTCCAGATGGTGGAGCAGACGGAATTTCGTTTTCCGCTGGTGGTGTTTGTACCTGAAGTTCATCTTTTACTACAACATCATCAGCTTGCTGCTCTGTAGCCTCTGTATCTGTGGAACTTTCTGAAGACAGTATTTGCTCAGCTGTTTCTGCGGATGAGTCTAATTTTCCATCAGCTTCCACCTCATTTGCTGAAGCAGCCACCTTGATTACTGAATCCGCTGCAGATATAGTTCCTTCAGTAGCCAGAACATCTGAACTTACCTCTGTTTTCTCTATTGTTTGGACTTGATCATCAATGTTGTCAGCTGAGTCAGAAATAGTGGTTTCCGGGTCTTCTTTGCTGTCTGCGGCATTGATTGAGGCATCTTCCAGCCCACTGGCCCCCACTTCGGCATCCGTAGAAGAAGCCTCACCATCTTCAACTGTTTCATCCACTGCATGAGTTGAGTCAGAAATAGTGGTTTCTGGGTCCTCTTTGCTGTCTGCAGCATCAGCTGGGGCATCTTCTAGCACAATGGCCCCGACTTTGGCATCCTTAGAAGAACCTTCAACATCTTCAACTGTTTCATCCACTGCAGAAGAGACTGCATCGTCACTGCTTACCAATTCATCCTGTACTTTAGAGTCAGACAAGGTTTTGCTTTCACTAACAGTTGCTTCTAATTCTTCTGAAACCTTTGCTGTTACTGGTTTCGAAGTTACCTCTTCTACTTTCTCCCTCTCATCCAAAAATGCTGCAATATCCTTGTTCTTGCGGAAAGCCAGCACAAAAGGGTTAGTGGCAGTGTGGACAACTCCTCGCTTGAGCTGTAGGTCCATCTTTTTGACATCTTCTTCTTTTTTCATTGTCAAGGTTACCTGTCCTCTCGAGATCCGCAACACTCTCACACTGACTTCTTGACCTGTCTCCAGTGAGGACTCCCCCATCGCACTTCCAAATCCTTCATCAATTTCCTCTGATATGGGCAGGAATCCTTCCTCACCCTCAGGAAGAGCTATGAAAGCACCAGCCCTGGTCTTATTCTTTACTGTGCCCTCTAGGTCCTGTCCCTTAAAAAATTTTGAGATTTTTTTCACCTCACCTTTTCTCTGTCCGGGCTTTGAAGCATTCCTTCTGCCACGCCCAGCCTTATCACTAGAGGCAGGTGCATCCTCCTGTTGCCGCAACTTGCTAGCATCATCGCTTTCTCGCATAGTGAGAGAAATCCGCCCAGTCTCCAAGTTTGCCTCAACTAACCGCACCTTCACCTCTTGCCCAATAGATACAACACTTCCAACGTCCTTGACAAAGCTATCACTCAACCTGGAAACATGCACTAGCCCGTCTGTGAAAGCTCCAAAATCAATGAAAGCACCAAATGGCTGGATTGATCTTACTTTCCCTGTAAAAGTTGCACCAACAACCAGCTCCTCATTCTTCACTGGTGGCATCTCACTTTTTTTAACTGGCCTTGAACGTTTTGGTTGAGCAGAGCTTGGACTGGCATCGAATTTAACAGATGATTTTCCGCTGATTTCTGCTTCGGATGGAACTTCAGAAACTCCACTAGAATCTTCATCTGCAACTGGAGAATCTGGTTCCTCCACTGCTACATCAGTTCCTGTGGCTGACAATAAATGAATGCTTGATCTATTATGATGTAAAGAACATCCCCTGCTGTATGGTGGAAACAATCTAAAAGAAGCCGAAAGAGGTAAAAGAAAACTTTGGGGGGTTAGCTTCTCTGTTGTGAATTTCCTTGACAAAGTAAATCTTGTCGAACAATTATTCTTCCTTGTTTTAAAGACACTTCCCGGAATAAGGGTAGTATTGCTTATAGAATATGGAACTACAGGCATCTTGACTCGAATCACAGAATTTTACTACTCTACTAAAACTCCTTCATCGCCAACTTCACCTGCACAGTGCAGAAACCTTATTAACTAGTCTGGAAAAGGGAAAAAATCTTACATAGAAATGATAAAGACACAAAGCATGCCCTGTTTGCCAAAAAAAGAAATTGGAAATGCATTATAACTTGTGGGAAAATATACACAGAATGGTTCAGCAAGCAGAATTTTCCAACCGAATGAATGAATTAACGAGAGATATCTTAATTATACAACCTAGTTACAATCGGGTATTGTTAAGCATTGCACAGCATACAGTGAACAAATTCAAACAACCATTCCCCAATCCTCATTCTGCAGAATCCATTGATATAAAACTACTTTTGCACATTTTCACTGAAAAATCATAGACGAACTTTCTCTTCCATTTTAAAGACGTGGGGAAGTGGAGCAAAAGAAAACTAGCAAACAATTAACAGGAACCCAATGGTTATCCAACTCATAAAAAGATATAATAAAGATCTGAGAACAGTTCTACCAATCCATATGAAAAGAAACAAAAAAAAAAACATTAACTTTTATGTGAATCCACAATCAACATAATTTCCGAAGACAACCCAGAATTGAAAAATTCTACCAACACAGAATAAAACCGAATATTCAAAGACCCATGTAGTTTATTACTCGTAAAAGTGTACCTTTGGAGCTTCAAAAGCCAAAGAATTCTGCCAAAATGTTAGTTTAGACTTTAGAAATAGCATCAGGCAAAAACCAAAACTTTAGTGGCCCCTGGAGGTTGTTCTGTGCTGACGATAGAGCGTTTACATGACTGGTAAGGAGAGGGAAATGAAAGGTGGGGCTTTAAATCCTTATCTTTGAGCTGTGTTTTCTTTCTTTGCGCCTTACATATGCAATCAACGGTGAGGTTCTTCCTTCCGGCTGGGCCCGACTCTGATCCACGTATGTTGGAATGGCTATCGTCACCTTATCCATAGGGCCCACTCTTTAGAGAGAAGACGGCATATTTTCCCGGGCTCAAGCCCAAACATAAACCCAAACAGAAAGCCCACCCTTAGTTCTTTAATGGGTTTGTTAAAAAAAAAAAAAAAAAAAAAAAAAACCTAGCTTTCATTTATTTATGGGTATAAATTGTTTCGATGTAGAGAGAATATATTTATGTAAAGTAAAGAAAAAAAAATGGGGAATAAGATTTAAAAAATTAAATATCATGGATTATTATGTTCCATGGTTTTTTAACTAACTTTTAAATTTGTTTAAGATCTTATCAATTATTTTAATTACATTGGTTAGCGGAAAAAGAACAAAAGCATGACAGAAACCTGTCATACCTACATATTATGATATGAACATTAGCTACCATACTGTCTATACACATGGACTTAATTATATGAAATTAATTACATATAGACCACATGCGAGCATGCAAAGTTCTTAATATATATGAAACGGGTGGACATTGTAAGGTAGCATTAGGAAAATCCTTGCATTGTTGTGCCGGGTTTATAAACAAAATTGCTTTTAGATTTTATATAGAAGACTTAATCAACTCTTTGCATAAGATCGAATTGACTATTGATCAGGAGTAACAGTTGTGAAGTCAGGGATTCGAAAGTAATGGATTTATAATACTCTCTCTTTCTTGAACTTCAAATTTGGGTTGAAAATCATGATTCATCTATGCTTCTTTTTTAGTTATATTGATTTTTTAAAATAATTTTGTTATTAAAACAAACAATTTTTTTTTAGAACAATTTTTCAAAACAATCATAATTTTTTAATCAAAGATATATAAGATTTCAACAAGAGAGCACATGCATGCATGCAAACAAACCATTCAGGTTGTATATATGCTTTACAAAGCAATATTATTATGGGCATTGGTGGGTAGCATATACATATAGCCAAATTCCATACACAAAAAGTTAGATATATATTATCAAATTTGTGAGTATAAGTGGAGCTATAAAGAAACAATTTCAGCATGAAGGAAGATAACATCATCACTATGGTCCCATAGATAATTTGTTAAAAGGAAAGCAATTGTCGACAAGAGATCAAATGCACCTTTAGATCCTAATGTCATGTGTATATATATATATATGTATATGATGTTAATTATGAAATACTTTTGCCATTGCCAAATTTAGAGAGCTAAAGTGTTCTATTTTTGTTGTGGCATGGAGTTGAAAGAGTTTCTAGATAGCTTACTATCATTGAAAGAATTTCAACTGTTTGTCTAATAAAACATTTGGTCTTTTGAGCCTTTGGGATCCAAAGTCATATGATAAGGAACATTTTGAATTTGGAAATTAACTGATTAGCTATAAATATAAATTTGTTCATTTTGAAAGAATCAAGGAAAGCTATGCGTCTAACAAATCATATATAGCTAACCAATGTTTAAAATAAAGAGCTTTTTACGTGTGTCACCAAGTATCTAAAACAAGTGTGTTCCTCCCCCAACAATTGGAGGATAACTGGTATTCAAAATTTATATATATATATATATATATATATATAATCAACCAGGAGACAACATGAAATCAACATAAACAAATAAAAATGCATTAAGTTAATCAGAAGATGGATTTCTGAATCAACAATATCAGAAATCATATCCAAGATAGATCATAAGAGCACTGGGGATGTTGGTTTTCTGATTGGTTCATTTCAAAAGAATAGGAGACAACTGAGGACCATATGCATTAATAGTGCCATATTTCCAAGTAATAAGTGGGCCATTTAAGAATTTAATTTCCTACATATATATATATATATCATATACATCTATAGGGGTCAATTGTTGAAATGTGTGGTATCTCCACATGTGGGTCAGGAGCTCTCTCTTTGTAGTTCCCAATGTCGACCCAATTCCAGTTGTGCCAAACATTTATAATCCCTTAATTATGCTAATCCTTTTAGAGACGTATTGTACTTCCATATCTCATAAAACTATATAAAAGAGTATGGAAATCGCCCACTAGGCTTAACATCATGGCTAAGCCTTTTGCTCCATTGGCAAAGCTTCGATGAGAGATCTAGGGCACCTACAAAGTCGCTCCTCTAACTCAATCATGCACATTAATTTAAGATAAATAGGGGGGAGAAAAAAAGCATTTCAATGCACGGCCACTTAATCCACCTAACCTACAAATTATACCTATTAATTATAATTTATAGGTTTACCTTAAATACATATTATATCATATATAAGTAAGTTTTTTTTTTTTTAATTCATTTTAGATTTTTATGTATTTTTATTTTTAAAATTATTTATTTATGTTATAAATCTAAAATCTCAAAAAACAATTTATTTTAATATCAAATTAAATTATTGTTTCTCTCAAAAATTTGAATTACTAAATTTTAAAAACTATTGAAAGATGGTTCATCATTTCTTTTGTACCCTTCTCACTTACACATATGCAATATTATATGGGAAATTTTCTTTTTCTCCCTGACTAGGAAAATTCATATCAATTCTAAAATCCATCTTTCTACCCCTTTGGTGGAAGTTATGCATATTATTTAATTAGTTATATTTCAATGGTTCGACAAAAAAGAAAAGTGCATGTTTTTAAACTCTAGAACTTTTTGAATTTTTATATATGCAAACAGAAAAAAGGTTAGTGTACAATACATAGAAAAAGAAGCAAATTGTTATTAATGGTTATCGAATATATGATCAGGATATGGCATCAAACATACTAAGCTAGCTAGCAAAAAAGTGATATAATGTATATATGATTCATATAATATGAATAATCCATCTTTTTTTCAGGAATCTTGGAGGATTCTTTTCCCCTTTATGAAGTCTTACATAAAAAGTTTTAATTTTAGAGACAAAGTTCAGTCCCCCATTCATCACCGCAACCTTAACCATATATATATAAGACTAAGAGATGGTTTGGTACGAGTCCCCGTGTGCTGTGTATCAGAATAATCAATTTAATGTTGACAGGGGGATCTTATATTATAAGGGATTTGAGTGTGATTTGGATGGATTTGGAGGTGGTGGGGTTTTTTTTTTTTTTTTTTTTTTTTTTCTCCTCAAGCTTTCCCTTTGGTTCTTTATTAAACATTTGCAAAAAATAAAAAATAAAAAATAAAAAACAAAAAACACAGAGAGAAGCACCGTTTTCCAAGGGATTATTTAGCTTAGCAAATCGTGTGGAGTAATGCACCCTCTAAGTTTGCATGTGCCAACAAATCTACATTAGATATCATATATTCTCTGCATCTCTTTCCACCATTTTTTGTCTTTGTTTTTCCTTTTTATAATATTCCTACTAACTCCATCACCCCGATCAAACATAATCCACCCTTTTTAATTTTCTTAATTAAATTACCAGCTGTATTATCTTTATTAATATTCTTCCTTCTTCTTATTCGTATCATATTAATCTTTCCCTAATTATCTTCTTTTTTTAGTATAACATACATAGATGGTTTTATAATATTCACTTTTTCTATTGTGCTATATAGCGCAAGATTATTCAGTATAATACTAAATTGGAGATTTGCAGCAAATATTAATTATATGTTCTTCATGGCTAATGGGAAACCAAAACAATTACTAAATTATATACCTAAAACTTAATTTAATATTAAAAAAATGACTAGTTTATGTCAGACAAAAGTAGGAATTTTTTATTAATCTTAATATATTAATTATTGGTAACATTATCGTGAACTGACTATGATACACGTGGCATTTTATAATTAGCCAATCCCCTGCCAATCACACCCGATTCCATATTAATTTCGAATCCATAACAACATGTTTAAAGTATCATATAATATTTTTGAATCATCTGATTCACGACATGAATTTTTTTAATATAGAGTTTTTATTATTAATTAATTTAGTGAAAATGATAATAGCATTCCTAAGTAGACTAGGACAATTTTCACACAGCCAATGGCTTAGAGCCTCGGTAATCGAATTAAAATTTATGGACCTGGTTGCATGTAGGCCACGAGAATAAGAAATTGAGGAGTGTTCAAATATATTCAATATAATTGGATTTAAAAAATACAATCTCATTTTTTTTTATTAATTATTTTAGTATATTTAACAAGAGTTTCATAAGCTCAGACATTTTTTTTAATTATTTTTTCTTTCAGTCACCTAATGTTTTGAAAGGGAGAGATAAGAGACATTATATTATATACTATAAATACCATATGGATTGGGTTCAATTTTTGACCATTAGAAACTTGACTTTTTAGTTTATGAAATGGGATAAGAATCAACACAGAAGAAATGTGGAAGAATTCTCTTTTCTTATCTTTAATGTATAATTATATATGAAAATATATTGTGTATATTACAACATTAATTATAAAATCTTTATAATTTGGTTTGGATTCAACTTGGATTTTGACATTATCGGGTAAAAACCCAAAACCAAAGCAAAGTTGTTTATATAGTACTTTAGGATGAAGTATTTAATTAGTTGAATAGGGAAAAGATTAGGCAAACAATGATTGTCTTAGTTATAACTTTTTGTAGTTCCAACTCCAACCTCGGTAACTTTTGAAGTTCAAAAATAAAAAAAATAGTAAAAGAATTTATTTAAAAAAAAAATGGGGTCGTAACATATGATAACATATAATAATACTATATATTAGCAATGTTTATGTTTATAATAATATTGATTTGCTTCTTATTACCCAGCAAATGGCATACTTAGGAGGAATAAATGAGGATGTTTTGGTAATTACATGAGTTCACATGTTTGTTTATTAAGAAAATGAAGCACTCTGTCACTTTCCACCACACAAACAACTCATAAAATATGACCCACAAATCATGCGTGAAACAGCTCAATTAGATTTGGTCCCTAGTCATTACCAACAATATCATATCTAATTCAATTTATGGCGATCTTTTGGTCAAATCCTCCATATTTAGCTTAAATATTAATCTTTTTTCTATCTTTTTGAGAAACTACTTAAATCCGCGGATATATGTATAATAACATAGATTCAACACTTGAGCCATACGTGATATATATTCCACGTTAATTAATTTAACTCTTTTATGACAAAATTCTTAAAAGGAATTCAAGATTTTTACTTCTCTTTGATGCATGCCTAAAGATTCTAATAATTCCGCCTACAGAAAACAAAAATCCCAATGAAGCTGCAAGGATAAGATTTCTAGAATCCACGATTCTGAAATTAATTATCTTTTAATTAATTAAAGAAATATTTTCGTATATGGGGCTTAGTTTTTAGGTACACTGAAGGAACCTGGAAAAATTACTTATTATAAACATAAATATAAGCATGAAATTTTGTTAACAAAAATATTAAAGTGGGTATAAAATTAATTTTGTATCTGATGTTTAAAATATCCCAAAAAAAAAATTTCCTCTCATAGCTGATTCTGTTAAAAATTATTTGTTTAATGAGAAATGCCAGCTACCCATCTAATTCTTTAATTTATAGATTTATGACCTACATATATATATATATATATATCTCTAAAGGTAGCATATGGAAAATTTTCAGCGAAAGTTTGGCATGTATTCAATCCCTATTAGTTTAAACATCTATATAGTAAGCAAATGGCAGAGAGAGATTTAAAATAATGAAAAAAAAAACAATATATATTTTTTCTCCAAGGGAAAAAAATATATATTTGGAGAGACGCTACGTATTAGTGGCAAAAGTGCGTCTCTACAGCTTGTGGGGTACTTTGTTAGCCTAGAGAATCAATTTTAAAAACACTTAAAAATCGCATAGACAATCGCTTTCAAGTGGGAGTCTCTAAAGTCCACAACTAAAGGAAAGAAATTATTAAAAAATAAATTGATAAAATAATTATTTAATAATATTATTACAATAAAAATAATAATCAAATTATGGAAGTTCTCAAAGTTTAAAGGCAAAGAGTGGAGAAGAGAAAAAATAAATAAATAAAGAGCATAAAATCTAGGTATATAAAAACATTAGAATCTACACACAATCTGATCCAGCGATGCAATAATTACTGGGAGAGAAGCAAAAGCACCTTAAAAAAGGCCATTGGAGATCTCTGATTTCTCTGCACCTGCTTGCCAGAAAGGGTTTCTCCATCAGTCACCCAAAAAAATTTAGAGTTTGGGATTTGCAAAAGAAAAAGCTACAATATTAATTATTACTCTCTTTCAATTCCCTTCCCTTCCCTTGCTCTCTTTCTCTTCCTCCTTCCTTTCCTTTTCTCTTTCTTCCCTCTCTCTGTGTGTTTGTGTTTCCTCTCTCTCTCTCTCTCTCTTTCTCTCTCTCATACATATATAACACAGAAAAAAGCTAGAGAGAGAAGATGAGCAGCAGTTATTTTGGAGAGCCAAACATGGGAAACGAAAGAGGAAGTGGTGGGTCTTCTTCTTCATCATCAAGAAAAGGAAAGAAGAATAATTCAGACAAGCCTAAGCAGCCTCAGAGAGGTCTTGGTGTTGCCCAATTGGAGAAGATCAGATTAACTGGTCAGATGTGTCATCCTTCTCTTCAAACTCCCTATTCATCCAATTTCAGTAATGTAAATCCCACCTTAATTTCCCTTTCCTTGGTAAATTAAAATGAAATTCTCATGGGGAATTATTATTATTTTTATTATTTTATATATATTTATATATGTATGTATATGTACATGTAGGATGATGCAAGAGTGCAGACAGCTTATTCATCAATACCATCATCATCATCTTTTTCTTATTCATCATCATCCCCTTCTTCCTCGGCCTCTTATGGTTTCAATGCCAACATTATGGTATGTTTCAACTTTAATTTGCTTTATTAAATTTATTTTCTTTTAAATAAGGTTATACATATGTGTATATATTATATCTACTAATTTAATTAACAGTTTCATATACACTTGACATATTTGTTGATTAATTTGTTATTATTTGAATATATATGATGGATCTTTGGGGTGTGTGTGTGTGTGTGTATAAATATATATGAAAACACGATCCATCATCTCTTTTAACTGTTTTTGCTATATATGCTGAATTGCCTATTTATGCAAGTATACTAGCTAGGGTCCAGGGAATGAAATCACTTTGATAACTAGGGAATTGAAGAAGAATTTTGGTTCTCTATTTGTTGGTGAGTGTGTTTATGTTTTATAGGAGTTTTGCTCAACATCATCCACGATCATCACACCACCAGATCATGCTTCTGATCAAGATAACGTCAGCAAGGGATTGGAAAATTTTCACTTCCAAAGACTTTGAGAAAGAAAACCCTTTTGTGATTCGAAAATCTATGAGTTATCACTCTTCTTAATTTCCCTACTGATTGGCACCAACCCTAGATACTTGCACCACACCAGAACTAGAAATATAAATCCACAATTTCTGCAACAATATATATATATATATATATAATCTTCGTTTCATCCTTATCATCTCTACCAAAATATTATACATGAATAATATGGAAAGATTGACTCAACCGCATCTTTAAGAGCATCATATCATAGTCATATAAATTATATATTGCGGTGAAAAACATATATTTATATATGGTAATTAAGAAAAGAAGGATAACTTTGGATGGATTTAATTTTTAATGCTTCAACTTGATTTTGTTAATATCTTTAGTGGTGTGGTTCCAACTAAAATCTCTAAATTATTATATGGTATTTTACAGATGGGGCTAGGTGAATATGAAAGAGCAAACATCAGATATGGTGATTCCCAGCCTACTTCAACAGCAAGGTACTCTTTTATATATATCTTTCTTAAAATGTTCTTTTGTGAGATTAAAATCCCGGTTCTCTTTCTCTTTCTCCCTCTTCCTCTCCTTTTTGCTAGCTAGATTTCTAATGGTATATGAAATTTGCTCAAACCAGATGGGACCCTAGCAATGCATACACTGAGGCCCAACAATATGTGCAACAACCCAACATGACCAGACACCTTCTTAATCTACATGTAGAGGTTGTTATATTTGCATTTTCTTCTTTGATTTAATCCTGATTGGCAATGTTTACACCCATTATTGGATTATATATATATATATACATACTGATATATGTACCTCAATTTTTTTCCCCTTATGATAGGATTCTCAGCACATGAAAGGAAAAAAACATAGAAGTAATTCAATGGGTTCAAGCAGTCAGAATTCTGAAACTAGTGACACTCAAGAACTAGATTTGGAGCTGAGATTGTCCCTTTAAATAAGCAATGTTGCCAAATTGCATGGGTTGTAATCAAACTTATGCTTTTTTTTTTTTTTTTTTTTTTTTTTTTCTGTTATCTTGAAATCCCAAAATGGATGAATGTGAAAGTTGAAGAAGACCAATGAACTGTATAAAAAGTGTCATTTGGATTGATGGAATAGTGTAATATTGACAGGTAGATTTACTTTCTGCCTTCAACTTGCATTTCCTTTTCATCATTTCTGGAAAAGAAATGAGAAAATTAATTTTTCTCTCTCTTTTTCTCCAATTTCTTATAATTCTGATTGGTATTAACTAGTGTAGCTGAAGGGAATTAAGCATATCTCTAATTAACTGTATTAGAGAATAATTTGTATGTAGAACAAAAACTTTATCAATTAAATCGGATTTATCGATTAGAGGGAAATGTTTCTATTGTTGTGACGGATGCTGTTGTTGAATAGTTAAACTTTTTTAAAGATGATAAAAAGGGAATCAATCAGAGAGAATATCCATATTAAGCAAATTGATTAACTGGGTGTACTATATATACAAGTGGGAGATTATAGCTTTTTTAGCTAGCTAGATTAAAGTGATGGACAACTTTCAAAATCTCTGAATAATATATTTTCACATAAATTATCAATACTAAATATATTAAACATTTACCATATATATAAGAATTCATCTAATTGAACATGCATTATCAAATTAATTACCTTGGACAAATTAGTACGTATATATATATATATATATATATTTATATGCATGATAACTACTATTAAGATTTGGGACTGTAAATGTAGTGGCACCCAACATGTTTTTCTTGTCAAAGTTGAGTTAATGGAAATGAAATAGTCATTTATTTTAGGTATATGTGCTTATTAATATCAACTAATATGATTATTAAGAATAATTGTGCTGTTAAAGAAGACACCGATTTTGACGACTGTCCGTTCTTATTGCCAGTACAAATTGACTTAATATATAGCTAATTGCAATGTACACGAGCCTTACTAGGGCTTTAATGCTAATTGCTAAGTGTGCAATCTAGGTCCTATTAACGAACCGGTACTATAAATTCTAGGAGTTTCTTTTTGTTAAACTGAATTTTTAATTTTTTTTTTATATTAAGAATAGAGGGATTTAAATTTGAATCATTATTTCAAAAAACAATATTAAACAGTACCCACAAGGACAAAACTTGAGTTCTAATTTGTGCTAGCAAAGCTTTGTTTCCTGCTAATGTTATATACATACATGTAGTTCTCCAGCTAATTTCTGGAAAATCTTTAGAAATTAGAATCTATATATGCTCTTATTTGACCCCGAGCTAAAAAATTATTTTCTGTTCTTAAAAACAGCAACTACTTGAAATGTTGTTTGTCAAAACCTAAAAGAATTAGAGTTCATTTTTTAAATCACGGCAAACAAATTAACCTACATATCTTATGCATCGGTTTCTTATCAGCAAGCCTAGACGTATGGCACCTTTGGCTTGAATTGTCAGTTGTCACCCGGGCCATAAATTTTTTGCATTAATGATAATTATGGATCATTGGGAACCATACTACATATTAATATTTACCCCCAAAAAAAAAAAAAAAACTGTACTGTATATATGATATATGTTTTCCTTCTCTTAGTATATTATATATATATATATATATATATAATATATGTATATGTTCACATATAGCAGCCCTTGAGGATGTCATTAATCACGTGTAGAGAGTAGTAAAGCAATTTCTGTCCTCGTAACTTTTAATCACTCCTTTGAACCTGTATCCTGGGTTTAAGAGCTACGAAGACCTAACCCAATCAAATTAATTTGACCATATATATTCTTTTTTGGTCATTTGAACTCAACTTTTTTTTTTCCTTTTTTTGGCAGCAAAGTAAATTGAGGAAACTAGGGTTTTGTATTGTAAAACAACATTGAGAAAAACAAAAATATGCTTATTGGTTTTTACGTGTTTTCATTTGTCTTGTCATTATGTATATGAAAGTTAGGTAAAATTAACCTTCAAATTAATTTTCGTCATGATTTTCCTAAAAAAGTAATTTAATATAACAAAAGTTTTCTACTTTCGACGTGGTAGTGCTAGAAACAGCTGAATTGATGTCAATCAATGAAAATCAGTTTATATACACTGGGAGGCTATCATTATTAATCTTTTCTATCCTACATATTATATATATATATATTGTCTTCTAAATTTTGCTGTGACATCGGACAAGCTTTTTGACGCCAAGAGATTTTTTATTTTTTTCCCAAACGTATTATACATAATCGGCAGTATTTTAGTATTAAAAGATTGTCCACGTCTACCGTTTACAATATAAAGTATAGCGCACACAAAATGATTTTTTCTCGCATAAAAAATAAAAAGTAAAAATTGTCCAACATTTTTTTGGTCAAAGAACAAATATATATTGTAACCAAATGGATGTTAAGTTGCAACAATTTTGATGAATACCGTGTCCTATATCTGATCAATCCTATTCAAATGTCTGACTCGAATTTAGTTTTGATCTTTGCGATTAACTAAAAAGTACTTTTCCAGTTCGTGAAAAATGCATTTAGTTATAGCCAAAACTTTTAGTCTTTGATTTTTATCATTTGAACATAATCATTTTTGCACTACAAAATATTACACTTTTAGTCACAAATTTTCACTTAAATGATTGATGTTTTAAAATGATGAATTATTATAAGTCAATTATATTTGTATTTTATCCTTCAGCTAGTTTCTAAGATTTTATCGTAATTGATTAGTTAAATATTTTTGAGCATCCATGTGTTATTGTTTAAAGCATTTGAATTGTGAATGTTGGTTGTCCTATATATGATATAAAAATATATATATATATATATATATATTTTAAACTTAGACGTTAAAAATATACAATCAATTTTAAAGTTATTTTCTATTAGCATAATGCACACAAAACTATTTATATGTATTAATTATTTTTATATTTTATTATTTTTTTAAAAAAAATTAAATTTCATGAAAAATTTTATTTTTAAGAAACTTTATAATACTTGTAAAGCCTTTAAAAAAATATATTTATCTTAACAATATTAATACATTAGCTTGACATTAGATGTAGGCATTATCATTGAATATTAATTTATTTAAAACATTGTACATATTACTAGCTTATGTAGCATATGTATATTTATAATTTACGTTCCATTCCATTCAAGATGTTCTAATATAATGATAATTTTATCAGCAAATCACAAAAGCCCAATAAAAGAAACTCAACTTTGAAATAAACTATGTTAATGATTGGGCATTGATAATGTGTATGGTTCCAAACAAATGGATGGCATTAATTCTCAATCTCTCAAAAGCTAATTCTTAATTACTTTGGGTGTTAATTAGCTGTCTCGGTGATAAACATTAGAGAAAACCTAATTGTCAGTTAACTAATATAAAGTAAAAAATAAATAAAAACCACGAAAATATTGTTTCTTTTTTATATATCACTTAGGAGCACACATAATAAATTAATCTAATATGTTTTTTTATAGTATACCAAACATTTAAAATATATGTTACATATAAATGTGGTCAATTTTTATTTTTTTTTCTTTTCAAAAGGAGGATAAATATATTTGGTTCCACCCAAAAATACGTATATCTGTGTTTGTGGTTTGAAATTATAAGACTGTTTTTAGGGTCAGCGAAGTCATAAGAACTCATTGCTAATGGCCTCTTATTGCCTGTGGAATGAATGAATTTTTTTCCAACCGACCATATAGCAACTATTAGGTAAGTCTTCCTCTAAACAAGGAAAATCCAAAGACTACGAAAAAAGAAATCACAAAGAATAAAAAAAAAAAAAAAAAAAAAAAAAAAACATATACTATTTTGGCAAATTTCTTTTAACCGCGGATTCATTTGTAACCTTTAAATTCAAGAGACGGAGAGGAAAAGCAGGGAAAAAAATAAGAGGATAGCAATAAAGACCCAGAGAGGAGTCCTCTGTGTTAAGGTAAAGGAGTGGTTTCTTTAACCCCCTCTGCCATTGAAGAAATCTCTCTTCAATGGCTGCCTTCCAAAAGGCTCTGTGTCTTCTCCCTCTCTTCTTCATCCATGGATATGCACAATTTTTATTCAGAAACCCTTTCGCTCCATTCTTCCCTAGACCTGCCGAAGGATCATTACGAGTAGATGGAAATGCACAGTCAGATTTTGAAACAAAGAGCAAGGGGACATGGCAAATTTTTTCCAAAGACTCTGGTGTCTCATCCATGCACATGCAATTACTTCCCAACAACAAGGTCATAATGTATGATGCCGCTGCTTTCCATATCTCTAATATCAAACTTCCCAATGGAGTTTGTATTCCTTTCAAGGATAAGGATGGTAAGGAGCTTCAGGATTGTTGGTCTCATGGTGTGGAATTTGACACTGACACTGGGAACGTTAGGCCACTCAAGGTTAATTAAATTAAGCTTTCATCTTCCAATATCTTAGTTATATATGTCTAATTGAGCTTGTTATATGTGTATATATATTTATATATAATTAGATGCATTTTCTAATGGTTTAAGCTGAACAGATGCAATATGATCCGTGGTGCTCATCTGGAGGACTTTCGCCTATTGACGGTACATTGTTGAGCACCGGTGGTTGGAATGATGGTATTAAAACCGTTAGATACATAGCACCCTGCGAGATATGTGATTTCGAGGAGTACCAAACAGCTTTGGCAGATCCAAGATGGTATTTATAAATATTTTTATATAATTATTTAAATTTGGATAGAGATCTTCTGTTTCTATTTTCCTATCTTCATTCTTATTTGATTAATGATAGAATCTTACATCATACTAAAAAACATATTTTTTTTTATTTTTTTGGTTCACTTTATTATTATGATTTTTTTTAAAGGTATGCAACTCAAATAACCCTAGCTGATGGTGGGTTCTTGTTGGTGGGTGGACGGAAGGCATACACATATGAGTACGTCCCACCAAAAGGAGCAAGCAACGAAAAAGCAACAAAATTGGCTTTGCTAGACCAAACCACAGATTTGGACGAGAACAATCTCTACCCTTTTGTCCATCTTTCCACAGACGGCAACATCTTCATCTTCGCCAACAACAGAGCCATTCTTCTCAACCTCGAGAAGAACGAGGTGGTCCACGAATTCCCAGTCTTAGATGGTGGTTCTCGTAACTACCCGGCTTCCGGAATGTCAGCTCTTCTCCCCATAAAACTCCATGTTGACAACGCTGAAGTAATCCCGGCAGAAATCATGGTATGTGGAGGTGCAAAACCAAATGCATATGGTTTAGCAGGGAAAGGCCAATTCATTCCAGCTCTTCAAGACTGCGGTAGGATCCAAATCACCAAACCCAATGCCGTGTGGAAGAAGGAATACATGCCCTCTCAGAGAGTCATGGGAGATATGTTGATCCTTCCCACCGGGAAACTCTTGATCATCAATGGTGCTAAGAAAGGTACCGCCGCATGGGCTTACGCCGAAGATCCTAACTTGGTTCCTGTCCATTACGATCCAGACGGTCCAAAAAACAAGAGGTTTAAGGAACTCAATCCGAGCAAGATTCCAAGAATGTACCATTCAACATCAGCTGTGCTTCAGGATGGGAAAATTCTTGTAGCAGGAAGCAATACGAACCCGGGATACGATTACAAGGCTAAGTATCCGACGGAATTGAGGGTCGAAAAGTTCTCGCCGCCTTATTTGGATAAAGAACTCGACCAACATAGACCCGAGATCGTTGAATTGGCTTCCACGAAGAGGTTCACTTATGGACAAACAATCATTTTCAGGTTTAAGCTTGAGGACGAAGTTTTGAGCAAGGCAGATATAAAGGTGACAATGCTAGCTCCACCATTTACGACTCATGGTTATTCGATGAACCAGAGGATGTTGATCTTGGGTAAAAAGGAAGTGACAATGCATCTTGGAGGTGTTCAGCAAGTTGTGGCTGTGGCTCCTCCTTCTCGTGTTGTTGCACCACCTGGGTATTACCTAATCTTTTTGGTCTATCGTGGAGTTCCTAGCAAAGGAATGTGGGTGCAGATTATGTAAATTGGACAAATTATCATTTTTTTTTTTTTCTCTCTTCTTGGATCCGAATTGATTGATGGATCGAACGTCGTCTTCTTCATAATCTTTGGCACCCAGAGCGATGTTGCTGTTTCTGATTTAAAATTTTAATATAGCTTACCTAAATTTTCGTCGATTTTTATTTTATATCGGCTATAAATGTGCCCACTTCCAAAAATTATCACGGTTTTGCCAAATCCTGAATATATATGTAGGAGCAAATTTATTCTTTGTAATGATTTGAGTCCACAAAATTTGATTTTGTCCAAGTTAAATATACATTGATTTATTTATTCATTTTTTTATGGGATGGGTTTTGTGTGTGTACATGTAATATATAATATATGTTATTATTATATATTATATATTATTGATACGCAAAAATATATATTATATTATGTATACATACACATTGCATGTTTACATGACTTATTAACTTCTTTTTTTTTTTTTTTCTTTTTTTCTTTTTTTTTTGTCTAATAAAATTCCATACACTGAATCAAGAGAACACAATATACCTTCATCAATCAATAAACAATAAAAAAATAAACAAACATTTAGCCCTACTTGTTATATATTCAATGAATGAGGTGTGATTGTAAAACAGTAGGTCACAATCATCCAACAGTTGTTTAGCCCTACTTGAATTTAGTTCCACCAACTCACAGCTCGGTCAAGATCAAGCCACGCGTGCATAAACGTACATTGAACCTATACCGCTTATTTGGCAGAGTGAATCACATGAAACATGCTTTATAGCAAGTTTTATCGCTTTGAAGAAAACACCAAATTTAACTTATTATTTCTATCTTATTTAAATGCTGAACTGTACCACCACATTGATTTGGTTTCAAATATTTCTCCGTCTACAAACTTGGAAATAATACAATTTTTTTTTTCTTTTTCTAATAAATAGACACTTTCAATAAACTGTCTGGTAAATGATGATATAGCATACTAAAAATATTTTAAAGTCAAATTTTAGTGCTGGTTGACATTGAATTCGTGTTTTATTATAACACACGGATAGTTTTGGTTCTGAAATCTCCAGGCGGTGCTCGCGCTTCTCAATCATGGAGTGTTCTTTTCGAGTACCATAACGCAAAAAGACACCTACTTCAATTTACACTACTAGAATGAAAAACAGAGATACAAGATAAATCTAAATAAACACCCCACAAGCCGATGTATAGAAATGGATAATATTTTTCTAGTGTATCACAATTACAAACTACTAACACCCGCTTTCTAAGAAATACTTTTACGACCTATAAAAAATTCACAAATGTGCTTCTATGATCAGCAGTTGAGAAAGCCTTTCACAAATGGCAGAGAAAGGCAAATGATCTATAGTCTTCCAAGTTCAAATATTACTCCTTAAGACTCCATCCTTCAGAGATTCAGACCTGCAATGCAAAAGACACCAACTGATAATCATGCACCATGCCAACAATTTCTTTCAGCATGCTTATCAACATGAATCTGCCAAAGGAGTTGACACTATAATATAAATCTAAATATAAAACAAGTTGCATCATCTGCAAGTTTTAAGACACTACCTGATCTTTTTGATGTACAAATCAAATTTACACAGTGAACGCAGGCAGTTTATGAAATAAAATATATGCCGAAGAAGAGTTGCTTGAAGCCGAAAAAAAAAAAAAAAATCTCAGAAAACAGGAAATAATTTTGAAAACATGGAATACAAAAATTTATTCATAACCTTTAAAATGGTAACTGACATCAACTATAGATTGCAATCAGCATCAAACGATTTAAAAAATCAGAACTTACCATAAGTCAAAACAAATAGCACTGCCTGCAAAAAGAAACATGTTATTTGGGAACCGGAAAGCATTTGAAATTTAGAAATTAAGATATTCAACCTGAGAAATCAAAAGTAACAGCAACAAAAAATAGTGAAGACATTATTTTATTGTGAAGATATTTCGCATTAACTATTTTATATAAAAAATGGTAAAAGAGAATGGAGTATTGAATGATGAAGCTAAAAGAAAAAGAGGCATAAGCTACTTTCAAATAAAAATCATAATGCAAACATGACTGAAGATGTAGAAACATATACTGAGTCTACCTTTATTGTCTCTAAAATGTCATAATCCTAGAGCTCTTTGAGCCATAATTCCTCTCATTTGAATTTGACTTTCTCTTGGCTTTGTCACTTCTGGAGAATTTGCACTTGCTGGCATGAAAAGTTGATGTTGGAAAAACGATGAACCCAGAAAAAAGGATAAAAGGATCAATCAAAAAAAAAAAAAAACAAACTTAATTCACTTTAAGTTCTGATATCCTAGATATGCTTCTTGTAGGAAAGAATGAAATATAGGTAGAACACTGCAAACTCTTTTCCATATTAATAAGAATTTGGTAACAATGCTTAAGAGTGCTCCAGTAACACCAGAGGCTCCAGTTGGAAGATATTAAATCCTTGAGATTACACCAGCAACTCAAAAGCAGGGATCAAGCAAAATAAGCAAATGCTTCAACAACCATCTTATGACAGACAGAATTTATCATCTATTGCGAAAAATGAGGGAAAAAATACTTTCACACATCATTCACATTACACAAGAAACATGAATACAACATTGCTGTGCGCCACTTATAGCTCTATGTACAGCACAGAAGCCAAGCTTTCGGTAGTCTGTATTTTATAACAACCAATGCATTTGTAGTCACCTTAAGGAAAAATAATGCGGGCTGGCACTAACTGGGGAACTATTGTAATTCATCAAATTAACAGCACGTTTCCAGTCTCCATGGATGCATCCCTGAAATCTTCTAGATAGATACAATGCAGAAAAGACCAAAGTCACCTCACATCTGCAGCTGCAGCTTTGTAGATATACTGCTAGAATTTTGTTAACCTGATCTGCAGCTAAAACATGTGTAAAACTTTTAGTCAACAATCGCAAGACAACAGGTATGACATAATACTGCAGACAAGAATTCAACCTAAATAAACAACTAAAAAATAAGTGACAGGACAAATTACCACATCAATCACTTGGCAGAAGAGATGCGCTGAAGCGATGAAATCCAGCTACTTGATGGACCTACTTTGTTGGCATTTCCATGACCAGTATTTGCTGCTTCAGAGGATAAAAGAGGTTTCTGGGTGTTCTTTCTTGAGGTACCAGCAAGTGAATGAGAAGTAGATGGCATAAATGCTTCACTCACAATCTACAAAAGGAACTTTTACAATTCAGTAAAATAACATACCAAGGCACTGTAAATACAATAACAATATCATTAAAATCATCAATATTAAAAATAATAGTTTTATGCCGAGCGTACATTCTTCTCAAGAGGATTGTCATAATTTAAATTCTTGGTTGCTGGAGCTTTAAATTGCATGCGAATTCCAGGACCAGTAGCATTGCTTGATCTAATGCGCTCTGTGACATCAGCTGAATAAGAAGCATTGACACCTCCAGCCACTAAAACAATTTACAAGCGAAACATTAATTCCACAAACCAATAACTTGATATCAAAAAACGAGGATTTCCATCATCATCTGTGGTTATGAAGTAATGAAAACCAACAATTAAATGGTTACAGAATATATGCTCTGTTTGATTTAATTTATCATATTTGTAATTAAACTCTGCTTAAAAAAATCAACGGTCTGTTACGAAAACACTAAATTCATTTGACAAACACAAAGTCCAGAGCAAAATCTAACCTTGTCGATTGTCCACATCCATTGGCATTGCATGACTGTTGCTCCCTCCAGGAACTGGCTGTAAAATGTCGACGTGTAATGCTATTAGACATATGAAAATAACAAAATCTCAAAGTAATACAGGAAAATTTTAAAAACTGAAAGAGCAACAATCACACTTAACAGATAATCGGGATTGTGTTCTATTCTTTTGTGCCTGCTGGTACTTTATGATAGTCCAGTCAAATATGTAATCAAATTCATATCCTGCAATTTGCAAACAGGATCATCAAAAAGATTAGTTCACATACAGAGAGAATGGTAAGTCCGAAGTGTAATTTCAAAGATTAATCAATTAAGGACAAACTATGGATACCCAACAAAGGAATAGTTGAATTGAACAATTTACCTTCACGAGCAAACAAATCACGGAATAGACGTTTCAAGAAACCATAATCTGGTCGCTGATCAAATGTCAACGAGTGGCAGTAATGGAAATACGATGCAAACTCCACCGGATGAGATTTACATAAAACCTTTTGAAAGAAGTAGCCAGATTAGTAAAAGCATACAAAACTTCAAAAACAAACAAAACAAATAAGATTCACACACACCTCAATGGGAGTTGATAGCTTCTTCTCACATATCTTGTCATATTTTTGTTTCTTTGTGGCAGCCTTTAATCCCTGCCACGGAAGGCTACAACAAAAAAACAGATTCATCAGCAAGATATATTCCAAAACATAAGAAAGCAAATGTTATATATGGTTATTTTCTTTATCTCCCAGTCATCAAAATAATGGCAGGGATCATGCACTTTGCACTATGAGATGTATGCCTTTTATTTGTAGACCAACGAGACAGGATATAAACCACAATTGAAGGGGGAAAATTGCTCTGCCAAATCAAGTTGAGGAAAAGGAAAGTTTTAAAAAGAAAAATACCTTCCTCTCAAGAAATATAGAAGAACATATCCAAGTGATTCCAAATCATCCCTCCGACTTTGCTCTGTGAGGAAGGCAAAAACAAGGAATATGAGCATGTACATCAAAGAAGAAACCAGCTAAACACGCATCATCCAACAACTTACCAATTCCAAGATGAGTATTGCAGCTTGCATATCGTGCAGTCCCTGTTAAGTTTTTGTTCTCCCTACAGAAGGTTTAGGGTCAGTACTGTACTAAATAAATCATATATATACTATTTTTGGCTTAAAAAACTATTTCACCATTAGTCCCCAAAAAAATAAAATAAAATAAGTTTCAGCAAGGGAGAGGCCTTAGAATGGAAGGTTCAGTGGACAAAATCAGAGATATACCTATAAGGAATGTGGCGATTGGTTGTTGAGTCTCGGTATCTTTTTGCAAGCCCAAAGTCAATTATGTAAACCTAATGAGTTACAAGAAAAGAATGAGACGATGAAGGTGTGAGACCGAAAAAGCAAAAATTCCATCCAAGTCATACGCAAGGAAAGAAGATACAATTGAATAATCACCTGGTTTGCTTTTCGACCAAGACCCATGAGAAAGTTGTCTGGTTTAATATCTCTATGCAGGAAACCTTTGGAGTGAGCGTATTCAATTCTAGTAATCTGCACAAAATTTCAAAAATTCATATGAGCTAGCTATAACACGTTGAGTGAAGCAAATTGCAAGCCAATTAGGAAGTAAAGAAAATGGTTAATGGTTACCATTTGATCAGCCAACATTAAGACTGTCTTCAGGGAAAACTTTCTCCCACAATACACAAACAAATCCTCTAGACTCGGTCCTAGCAAATCAAGAACCAGCACATTGTCCTCCCCATCTATGCCAGACCATTTTATGCCTGGAATTCCACCTGTAAATAACACATATAAAAAACAAATAAACAACCTCAATTTTTTCAAAAATCATTAACTCCAAACTTACATATATATATATATATATATATATATATATATATATACACATGGATACACACAGAATGAAATGTTAATTTAAAGTAATGCATACTTCCTCCTTGAAGGATATTGTATAACTTGGCCTCATAAAGCAATTGGGGGTGCTTTGTTTTACTATTTTCCTGCAACCGAAAAAAAAAATAGTAGAAAGAAATTAACAAAGCTGAATTTACAGAAAATTAATTAATCATCTCTGCTCAAAGTTGATAAATCCACAGTAGCTTCAAATTACCAATTGCTTAAAACCGCAAAGTCACGCAACGAGTTTAACACCAGGAAAAACTCGAATACGCACGTATATAAAGAAAAACACCGACAAATTCATAACAAAACGCAAAAATCCAAAATTTAGGATTAAACCAAAAACAAAAGAAGAAATGAAATTCAGATCGTTGAAGGTGAATTCGAAACTCACAATCTTAACAGCGACGATCTCAAACGTATCGATATGCGTAGCTGCAGTACAAAAAAATAAATAAATAAAATAAAATAAAATAGAATCAGAAAGATCAAATTCATCAAGTAAAAAGAGAATTCAACGACTCCACTGTCTCCACAAGCACAAACACTCACCGAGATAGATTTCACCAAACGATCCGCTACCGATCTTACGGCCGAGTTTGTACTTGCCGCCGACGATCCGCTCCATGCCCGCGACTGCCGGATCAGGTCTTTCAGAGCATGGGGAAGTGGAGCTAGGTAGAGAAAGTTTTCGGATTTCGGATCCGAACCGGACAAAAAAACAAACCCACGCTAATTGATAATAACTATGTATTTTTGAGGGTTTTTTTTTTTTTTTTTTAATTTAATTTATACAGGGGGAGAACTGAGAAACTGAAGCCACACACAGATTGAAAAAGAGAGAATGGGGTGACCTCCGTTCTGCGTTTGTGTGGCTTCGTGGGGATAAAGATGGAAAATTGAGGGGTAGGTTGGGAATTTTGGGTAGGTAGGAAAAGATTGACTTGTTGACTAATCACGAATGGGATTGGATTTTCTAACCCGCCAAAATGTAATAAAATTAGAGGGGAATATTTGTTTCCAGAAGGCTATTATTGGCAGCCTGGTCTTGTAATTTCCAACCATACCTTACCACGTCATGATCGGCGCCCACAAACTGGATATAGCATGCGGTTAATTTACTATGTTACCCTCCAATGGTGATTTTGGTGGGCCTTCGTGGGAAAGCTTGGTGTTAGGGCTTGCGAATTGGTCCACCTAAGGCCCATTAAAGTTGAGTTCACTAATCTTGTTGGGTCCTACCCCCAAAATACAAATATATTTTTGAATTTTTTTTGTCAATAATATAGTGTTGGATAATTAAAAACGGTTTTAAAAAAGAAAAGTATCAACTTGATTTTTTTGTAACTTTTTTTTTTTTTGGCCAATAAATGATCTAAACAAACTTATGGTAAATCGAGGAAGGCTTCTCTCTAACAGAGTCATGGTAGAAGCATGAGTATTTTCTCTAGTATAATAGAGTCATTTTCCTTTCATTGATCGTCGTAAACAATCATAGCATAGCGTTCAAACAGAAGCTCATCAAATTGAGCGAGTCTTCCCAAAGTATCAAGTTAAATGTATTTGCATCAATTTCGAATTTAGAGGATTTTGAGGATATAAAAGGTTATTTCATGAAAATTACAAATAATGAATTAATAATTTGTGCACAGATACTACGAAAATGATAATGAGACTTTAACATATAAAATATACAAATTAATAGACTCACATGATTCACTTGAGCGACTTCAAATCATCCTAATTAGAAATTTAAATGGTGCTTCGTTATTTTTAGGAGATGAAAATCATGATATATCATTTTCAGTAATAAATTATCTCAAATATATTCTAAATTCAATCTACTATGAAAGTTCTATTGGTTACGATTGCACATATAAAATTGTTTTACCTTGTTGATTATCTGAAATTATTCTAAGTCGAGTTTAACATCATGGATTTTATCAATGATTATATTATAATTTGTAGTATTAGCCTATGGTTAATGTTTTTATTTTCTTATTATTATTATTATTATTTGGGTAAATAAGGCTATATTAAGCACAAAACATCCTCCCAACAGGGATGGGGGGTACAAGATTAGGCCAATCCCGAAGCATCTATAGCAGCTAAATTAACGAAAACCAAGGGGATTGGGGCCAAATTACAATTCTCAGAAAGAAAACTGTATTCTTAAGAGAAAATTTAGCCAAACAGGTTAATGTTTTTATTGTCGTATATGCTAATAGTTAATGTTTTTATTTGATTTTGTTTGCATTAATATCAGCATATTAATATCATTTCAAATGAATTTTTTTTTTTTTTTTTTGTCTTTCTCTTTTTCAATTATGTATAAGAGTAATTTTATAAACCAATTGTCATTTTTGAACAGCTTGAACATATTTATTTTATTGGATTGCATATAATAGGAATAATGAAATATTTTTTTGGTTTAAAATATTGAGTTTCTAAATACCAAAAAGGACCCTTAAGTTTTTACGGTCTATTTTATCCCCCCAAAAAATGGTGGAGGAAAGAGACACAGCGAAGATGATCGCAGTGAGACTAGTATGGGGAGCCACCAACGCCGTAATGCGGCGAGGCACAATCCTTTGGGACCAAGCCATCCAGTCTTCTGGCAGGATCGATCCGACCCTCCGCCATTTGACCGTCTGAGGGTGACCATCATCGACTGATCAAGCTCCTTTTAATCTGACAGTACTCGGTTCCATTCTTGATAAATCTCTCGGCCTCCGCTACTTTCTTCGCCATTCTCAGCCACATCCGGATCTCTCTGGCCGTGCCCTTCACCAATGCCACCACCTTTGCCGCCACTGCCGTTGTGGGTGTCCTCTTCGGGGAGGAAACTAATCTGGGCTATGGATTTAAGTAATGGGATGCTTGGATGTTGAGAAAGTGATGGAAAATGACAAGGATTTTTTTACTTTTTTCGTTTTTTTACTTGGAAGAGTTTTAGCATTCCCATTTCCTTGTGTATAAATATTTGTGTCTACAATGTAAGGCTATCCTAAGAGACTCCCTAAGAACTCAAAAATCCATCTCATCGTGCTTGCTTCCACTTGAGGATATCTGTATAACGGTACAAATTTGAATTTGAGTTTGCATAATTAGCCTTGGAACTTCCCTCATCACATAGTAGTTATCAATAAAAGGGAACAATTTTGTTTAAGATTTTATTTCTTGTTAATCTTATGATATACCATGTATCAAGCAGACATTGATTTTTTTGTGAACATTGTATCTTCTAATATTCTTTCTAAGTTACACAATAGGCATAGTGACAGTTCCAGCGGAATTTCCCGGTTCCAACTTAATGAGCATTTTTATGCTCCCAAATAAAAAAGCTTTCTTTGATTTAACAGCAGACACCATAAACAGAAGTCTGGTTATGATGTCTTATATGTTCATCATGAGAGTTAATCAACAGCCCTGTACCATTCACTAAACAATTAACTAATTACCCTAGCAACTTTACTTTATATTTGCAGCATTTGGACCTTATCTCAACGATGTGAGAACATGTGAAATGTTCTTGTCTTTCTTTCTTTTTTCTTTTTTTATTTTCTTTTATTTTTTTTTTTGGCTGAAAGTGAAATGTTCTTGTCTTATAGTGTGTTGTTACTATATAATATTTCTGAGCCTGGAAATTTGTGCTCGCGACAATAAATCCGGAGCAATAAATTAAAATAAATAAATAGATACTGCAAAACTCTATGCATCTGATGGTACTAACCAGAAGTTTGATCCAGCACAAGTTGAAGAACATCACAATTGCCTAGAATTGCTGCATGTTGCATACGCCAGGTGGCATACATGCTCCTAGGAAAACAATGCATCAACTACAATTTGATCAACTGCAAAGATACAAAAAGCCACAAGGAAAGCATGTAAAACTGCCATCCCAGCCTTAAACATACAATATGAGAAGAAAGCATGTCAAGATGCTCTGCTCAAAAGGCTGAAGTAACATAGTCAATGGAATTCATGTTCATTTATAGGCAAGGAATATAATTTTTTATATGTAGTCGGCGACTTTTCAGCCTGTTTATGTCATATCCATGTAATGTTGGGAAAATTGTAATTGGAAATATACCATAAGCCATTTGATCTTTTGTTTCTTTTTCTTTTTTTCTTTTCTTTCTCCACCCAAAAAAAAAAAAAAAAGAACGAAAAAAAAGAAAGAAATAAAAGCATACATTGTTAGGAGACATGTTAACAGAGGTGGATAGGAATTTTTTAAGGGGGCTATGGTATAGCAATATATCTATGCAAAATAAAAATTATGATCAAATAAATTTTTTTTTTGAGCTATGTGATTCGAGAGGGGACACGCAGAGGAGAGAGTAAAAGGGTTTAAAAGCTCCAATTTATGTAGGGTTAAAAAGTAAAATTCCATTTGCTTATGAATATATTTAGCAAAAGACAAATAACTTTGATCGACTTTTTCTTCTTTTTTTTTTTTTTTTTAGGCTGAAAACTTTAATATATTTGTTGTGGGAGCCACTACATATTTATCTATACATATAATAGTGGGTAACTCATATTTTTTGTGGGGCCATGGCCTTGCTGGTCTCCTCCATCCATACTGCATATTGAAACATATATGATAACAAATAAAATCACCTAAAATATATATATATATATATATATATGATAATAAAGATATAAATAAGTTAATTTTGCCAAATTAAGAGGCAAAAATATTGACAATGGAGAATTGTAATAGGAGAGAATGAGAGCTAAGCCAGGAGTTTTGGCTTAGCTGGCACTCGGTTGGGGATATATAGAAGAAATGAAAATATCGTGCTGGGCACTAATGCAATAAAAGCTGCGCTTCTGAAGAGGTTTTTCCAGACCAAAAACCGTGCGATTGAACCATCAGGGGCTACTGGTAACTTTTTTGGACCAAAACAGTAGTTAAGCAAACCAAAAAGAAGTGATTTTCTTTTGCCTTTTTTTTTTTTTTTTTTTGTGGGTAAATAAGTGTTCTTATTTTAAATTGGTTGATTTGCAACGAGATCCATAATTGCATATAAATTATGTACGATTTGTGACTGGGCGTGTACTACAAGGGGACAAATACAAGTTAACGTCTAAAGCTGTCACTAACCGAACTAAGATTGTGTTATTTATTGCTATTCCGGTGTTTAACTTTTTTTCTGGGCAAGATGAAAGACATAATTAATGGTTTGCAAAAAGTTGGCATTAAAGCAAATTATCAACTTGGTGAAATTAGACATTTTTCCAGACAAAAAGGACAAGTCCCAACCTTTTTCTTTAGATGGATTGGAGTTTAAATAGTTCTTTGTATGCTTAAACAAGTTGATAATATCCTGTTAGATAGTTTATTGCTAAAATGGTTTACAGAAATTTTAAGGCTGCAGGTGCATAAACAAAAGGCAATATTATATTATATGCTTTGAAAAAAGAGTAAACATATGTACCATATATAATATGAGCATATTTAGAAAAGGGGTGGGCACTTTCACTTTATTCGGGTGTATTGGCTTTACATGACCCCAAATAAAAGTTTTATCACACTAAATATTGAGTAATAATTATAGCAAAGGTTCCAGTCCAGTAATTGCTATCAAAAGTCTCACATAGCGAATCGATGCACATTTCCACTATCTCGATTAAGCTACAAGAGCAAATGAATGAAAAGATGTGTTTGTAATTAATGAAATTGTGGATTATTAATTGATCTATTGAGAAGTTTGGTTGTCTTGAAAAATTTATTCTATCTATTCATCTAATTTTATTTTCCATGTTTTCCAATTACAAACTACTAGGTTTTTAACAAAGCATCATCCAAATTTTTTTGGAAACCCATTCTTTGGTATAATTAACTAGTAAGGTAGGTAAGTCATATCAGAGAAGCTGTGTAACAAGGTCAGAACACCAAATTTTGAATCCAGTTTTGCTGCCTGACAAGCTAGAAGTCCTCCACCGTTCTAAATCCAATCTACAGTTATCTCAAATATCAGATTCCCAAGAGTCTTAACCATGAAAAAATAAGGACCTTATAAAAGAGCAAGAAAAATATAGTGGGACAAAGATTTTATACTAGTTCAGCCTCTGCCTATGGCTCCAATATATAAATTTTTATGTACATGTTAAATAAAATAAATGTCATTATATATTTTGAAATAACTAGATTTTAAAATAATATATATATATATATGGATTTTGACTTTACATTAATTTTTTTTTATCATTTATAATATTTCTATTGCTCATTATTTTGAACCTATAACTTCCTAAAGTTATCAATTAAATCAACTTATTTGACTCTACATTAAATTTAATTTATCATTTATTACTATAGTTATTTCTAATTATTTTTTTATTTTTGAAAAAGAACACTAAAAAAGTTCTTTGTATTCTATAAGTGGATTAAATTTAAACTATAAGTGGATTAAATTTAAACACAGAGAGAGAGAGAGAGAACATGTTAAATTCCCATCTCAGCCTCTCACTCACTTTCTTAACTTTTCGTTTTCTAATATTTCATTTTGTTGAATTTGGTACAGAGTTTAAATTCAAATTCAAAGGCCCCAAAAGAAGATAAACTTGTTGGTGACTATTTATTTTAATTAATCTATATTGTTCGTTTTTATATTATTTTTTCTCTTTTTGTTTTTTATTTTCCATGAAATCATGATTATAGTCAATCATGATTATAGTCATAAACTAAACAGTTTATATTCCTTTAGTTTGTTAGGCCTTGACTTTGACACGGGTTTTTAATTTGGTCCAACGCTGCTTCTAGATATGCTAATTTATGATCAAGTATAAAATAAAATAAAAAAATTATAATTTCAATTATATTAATATTTGTATCTTCGTTTCACTATTTTTTTCATGCAAGTAATAGTATAAAACTTTTAAGTATCACAATTTACAATTACAGGGCATAAATCAGATCTTATTATTCCTTGCATGTTTTAACCATTTTTATTTTGGCAAATGTTAAAGATTATGTCATAACAAAGATTAAATAATTTAGCAAATTTAAATAAATGAAAAGATTTGTTATCAAAGTTTGAATACAAATTTTTAACTAGCAAATTTGCATCTTAAAAAGCACAAAATGGGACTTTATATTAAAACAGAAAGATTAATTAAAACAGAAAGATAGAAAGAACTTCTCAATCACTCTCCAGCCTTGCTTCATGGATGCTTCCTTTATTCTTAAATATTTTTATCAAAAATAAAATAAAATAATAATAATAAAAGCAATATAGAGTTCCTTTTGGACCATATCACCGTGGATAATTATTGAAAAAGCATAAAAACATAATTATTATATTACTACTCCAAGTCTGCTTGGGGACTAGCTTGATTGAAAATTACAATACTAGAACTCCAAATAAACTCCTCTACTGCATATACTAACTACTGCCAGATTATAATTTAATCGTTGGAACGGTCCAAGATGCTAAACTCGACTTGACATAATTTTCAGGTAAGGAACATGGTAAAACACTTCCATTGTCCATGTTAAAGACTTCAAATTGCATGTTTATGACATCGTAATCAATAGAACCTCTATAGTATATTGAATTTGGAACACATCCAGGATAATTTGTTGCTACAACTGATATACCATGATTTTCATTTCCGAAAAATAAAGAATCACCATCCAAACTCTTAATTGGGATGATTTGAAGTTGCTCAACGGAATCACGTGAGTGTATCAATTTGAATACTTTATATGTCAAAGCCTCATCATCATCTATCATCCCCATAATATCTGTGTACTGTTATAAGTTCGCCATTTGTGGTTTCCACAAAATAACGTGTTGTATTATAAGAATCCTCCAAATTCGATGCGGATGCAATTCTCTTTAACTTGATACTTTGAGAAGACTTCATGATATCTAGTGATAAAATTTCACCAACTTCGGAGATACCAAACATGCCATTTTTATAAAATATGAAGTCTTGAAAATCGGATGGCTCTGAATAGCACCAAAATTCATCACCATAATTTAGATAAGCTACCACATTTTGATAAGAAATAAGGACCCCAAAAGATCCCAAGGAAGGATCCATTGACAAAGTAACCATTGTGAGATGATGAAATTTTGTGGTATTTAATGGAGGAAGATGAATGGCCATTGCAAGAAACACATTGTTTTTTTGTGAGTGGAAGTATCAAAATGAAAATTTCATTTACTTAATATATTTTACGCAGTTTTAAGTCAGAATGTGAAGACTACGGACTGAGTTTTACAGACCAGTGCTAGCACATAGGATAACTGGTAAACATATTGAAATTGCATGCGGCATCGTTACTTTAAGAACAACAGATTTCAGATTCTTGTTTTTTTTTGCATATAAATGAAAAGGTGTAATAAAAAATTCGAAAAGCCACTGCTGGCAATACGATACGGATTAGTTTCGCATATTTTCTTTATTAAAAATCAAAATTGAGATACACACTCACGCAACGTGCTCTGCTCTCACATAACAGACCTTGCTCCACCCTTGTACCAACCATCCAAAATGGACGATCTTGATTGTAAAACGTGGACGGAACCTTCTTCTTCCCTGATTCACCAAAAAAAAAAAAAAAAAAAAAAAAAAAAAAAATCTACTATGGCTGTCAACTGGGTGGAAAGAAATGCCAACTATGGCTTGGATAAGTTCACTCCGAGCGACCCTGCCATTCTGCAGCTATATCTCCAACCAACAATGAACAACCACGTTATGCCTCCTCAATAGAGGGATACGTGGTTGACTTCGCTGGCCAAATCTTCGATTTGCACCCATGGGTATGGCCATTGAAATGTATGTTTTGCCGGATTACCGACCCACATCCTCCTGTGGATGCGGGCTCATGCATCTTGCCAGCAACAAGTCCATTTTCCAGCCATTCATACCTCCTAAAATAGCCAATCCTTTCCCCGTTAAAAAGGATATGGCTAACTTTGTTGCCTGATATGTCCAGCCCGCATCCATAGGAGGATGTGGGTTGGTAATCCGGCAAAACATACATTTCGATGGCCATTCCCATGGGTGCAAATCAAAGATTTGGCCAGCGAAGTCAACCACGTATCCCCTGTATTGAGGAGGTATAACGTGGTTGTTCATTGTTGGTTGGAGATATAGCTGCAGAATGGCAGCGTCACTCTCGGAGTGAACTTATCCAAGCCATGTTGAATAAATTAATATTTGTAGACTTTGCATAATCAATTACTCACTTACAGGGTTTATTTATGTCATTAATGGGACTGACTTATTTTATTATTTTGTAGTAGGATCCTTGGTCACACACTTTCTATAAGACTCCAGTGGCCCATTGGACTGGAGGACCAACTCTCTTAATAAGCCCATTGACTTATCCATATTTTTTCTAGTATAATTATATTATTAAATTATTATTATTTTATGTGTGTCAAAATTAATGGATAAGTTTGACTTGCAAAGACCATTTAAAGGGTCTAGGGCAAGCAGACATTAAGAATACCATACAGTATTTGGAGATTAGGGTTTTCAGAAATCTGAGAGTGGTTTGAGAGTAGTGTGTCCATAGGCACTACTTTACGTTGTTTCTATTTTGCAGGATTAAAGATCTAATTTATCAATGGCTGCGTTTGGAGGTTAGTAATTTATGATTTATGGAATTTATTATGTATATTTAGATCCATAAAATTTCTAACAATTGGTATCAGAGCAATGGTTAATATGCATAGTAAATTTCCTTGTAACTTATCGCAGTTTACATGTGAATATTGATCTGTGTTTCGGCCATTCATGATTGATTATCAATGTGTTCTAGATATATATGTAGGTTACTTACATTAATGTTTCTTTTCTTTTCTTTTCTTGATTTGTATACATATGTAAATTTTGAGATTCAAGATTATGTATTCTATTAAACATATTTACGTATATATATATATACTCATGGTCGATTATTGTTTGTTCTAAAAAAAATAAAAATAAAAATAAAAAAAAAACCTGGGTTATCGGCGACCGAATTTCACATGCTTGGGTGTTATAATTTTCTGGGTTTTGGACCAAATTGATTTGGGGAAAAAGTTTCCCAAGAAGACACGAAACAAACGGCACCAATTTTGCCCAACTGTCAGGACCCGTCCAGAATTCCTTCCCCGGAACCCTAGACAGCCCTGATCCCAGGGAAATACCACCGAACCTTCCAACGGAAAATCCGGCAGCACCTCCCCTAAGGGATTTACTTACCACAAATTTACCTGCACTGAAAACACACTTCAAAAATATCCCCTTATTCCTCCCACAAACTACAAATTGGTTCCACAAATTGCAGTACTTAAAAAAAATTAAAAACAGTAATCCAGTACAAAATAAATACAACAAGAGTGAAAGAAATGTTACAACTGCAATAAAAGAATAACAGGGTACTGCCGAACTAAAACAGCGAGGAAGATCAAGTCCGCTCCGAGTGAACACCGACAACCTGGTACCTAGAGGAACGGAATTTAAGAGTGTGAGATGCTAATCATCTCAGTGAGCGACCCTACTACTATACCATATATTATCACAGTAATAAGTATAAATAATAATTATTTGGAAATAATATTTTCTCTCAAAACCCTTACAATTCACTCAGTTGGAAAGGTTCCCCTTTTAAAACAATTTCACAAAACCCTTTATCCATATTCCCCGAAAACCAAAACATCAATTAAATACCAGAAGCGGTAACAATTATATTTTTAATTCCAATTCAGTTTCCAAACATTTTATTTTTAAAACACAGTTCTGAAAATCATTTGATGCACCCACTATATACCAGTGGCGCCAACAGTACCCAGCGTCCCAAGGTACCGCCAGACAGGAGGTTATAGAAAGAAACCGGCATACGGTCGCGTGGCGTCCCACAGCGCCGCTGCTAACCTGGTGTCCCGGCCAAAGGGGGGTGGCCGCCCTCTCCGATGGCATCCACAGGACACCCTCATAATATCAACCGCGCGCTACTCACACCCACCTGCGCGCTAATCACAACCGTGTGCACACTAACCATATCACATATACCATATCACATAATCAGAACACCAGTACGTGCACGGTGCATCTAAAAATTATAAAATCCATAAATTTAAATCATAAAACAAATTTCACATTTTTCATAAGCATAGCGGGCATAATCCATCCGCTTGAACCGGGAAATTCTCCACAATTTCCTTATAATTAATACCATAAATCCCATGATTTTCAAATCCACCAACTCCCAAATCCATCAATTCAAATATCCACATTTTTTCCAAGCATAAATAATTTCTCGAAATATCATAATCAAATCCCATAATATTTTATGGGCATATTTCATAAAAATTGAAATCACCAACATAACCAAATATTTTCCTTGAAATATTTGAAAATCAAATCGTACCCAATTTACCATTAAAACCACACCAATTTCAAAATCCTCAAATCCATAAAATAATTTCACATGGCATACTTTTATAAAATGCACATTTTCTTAAATCCAATAAATTCATAAATAATTCTACAATAAATCCAATAAATATTTGGCACATAGAAATTAAATTCCAAATATTTAATTCACACATAATATATTCATCAATTAAATTCCCCAAAATTAATTTGAAGGTGGGTCACTCACCTGGAGCACGCAATTAACCCATGATCCACTACGGGATCAATTCTACGACTCACCGGTGCTCCTAGAACAAAATTCACAGACAGTCAAATAAATTAATATTTTATTCGGGTAAATAATACCCGGTACCCGGGGGGTCAAAACACAAACGATAACTAAAATTTACGAATTATATACCGAATCGAAGCTCGAGTGATGCTAATCACAGATCCGGTCTTAATTTCCGATGATCGTACCCGACGGGGTTGGAATTTTATCGGGAAGCTTTTCGGGTTTCGGCTCTGCAATTCTCCCAAACCGTCGCGAATTGGTGGAAACGGAAGTCGGATTTGGGTTCAGGAGGTCGAACACTGCGGACTGGAGCTGGCCGGAATTTTCGGGTACTCGCCGGAACAGTAACTTCCGGCGGGCCGCCACGTCACCGGCAACCGTCGCCGGAACAGTAATTTCCGACGGTGGCCGTTTGCTGTGAAATTTTGCAGATTTGTAGATCGTGAGGAGAGCAATCCAACGGGACCGACGGTGAGCAAAACGGAGGTCGGACGGCGGAGAAATCACCGTTTGAAGATTTTCGACCCCTCGCCGGAAAACGCTCCGATCCCGGCGCGTCGGTGGTCCGATGGTCGTGATTTTTGGTGGGTAGGCCGGACTTGAGGAGAGGATGCTGGGTGTATGGCGCGTGTACTGTTTATCGGCCGGAATAGTGCCGATTCGCGGTGGCCGGCGGTGGAGGGGAAAAATCGCCGCCAAACTTCGGACGTCCGATCCGGGCGCGTCCGGCGGCCGTTCGCCGTGAAATTTGGAGGTTTTGCCGGAAATGAGGTGGGCAATCTGGCTGGCCGGCGCGTGTACAGTAACTAGGCCGGAAAAACGTGAAAATGGCCGGCGGCCGGCGGGTCCTCTTTCTCTCTTTCTCTCTCCTCTCTCTCTTTCTCTCTCTTCTCTCTCTTTCTCTCTCTTCCCCGAGAGTTTTTCAAAATTAAAACCCTGTGTGACACTGTTCATGCCACGTGGACCACTCAGAAGCTGACACGTGGCGTTTCACTGTTCACCGACCCAAAAAAAATATTAAAATAATACGGTATCCGGTAAACTTCAAACGTCCATAACTTTTTAACCGGATGTCCGTTTTGAGCGTGCCGCTAGTCTGTGAACTCGTATCGACGAGCACTTCACAACCATGCATGAGTCAAAGCTCAATTCCCCATAAACAAAAAGTCAACTCCGGCACCCCTTGGACAGTTTGGACCGCAACTTGTTTCGTCCATAACTTTCAAACCGTAGCTCCGTTTTCGACGTGCTACCAGACTACGAACTCGTGGCATCGTGCACTTCGCCACGGTACCCTAGTCAACTCAAAATTCTCACCGAGTCAAAAAGTCAACTTTTGACCCCCTTCGGTCAACGGTCAACGGTCAACCTCGGTCAACGTGCACGGATTCCGGTGCGATTCGGGACGGGGTGTTACAGCCTTCCCCCCTTACAAAAATTTCGTCCTCGAAATTTCCGCACGTCACTGGAACAGATACGGGTACTGCTCACGCATCTGTGCTTCGGGTTCCCACGTTGCTTCCTCGACCAAGTGGTTCCTTGCCAACCAATCCATGCCCAACACTACTTCAAGTCCGGATAGATCCAACAGGATCAGGTCTGTTTCCATCCCTTGATCTGTGAAATCGTCGGGCGTAGTCCTGGCTCCCTGCTGCGTCATAGCAAACACCCGGCCTTGACTTGTCTGCTGGGGTCTCCTTCCTCTACCTCGACTCGATCCTGCAGACGGCTGTACTGATCCCGAAGAAACTCCTACTGGCTGACTCCCCTGGGAACTCTGTCCTGGAAATATCCCCGTATGCTGTGTCCGTCGACCTGCTTCTAGCACACTGCTGCTACCATAAGGGCAATCCCTCCTTATGTGGCCTGGCTGCCCACACCGAAAGCATAAACCATCCATCTGACACTGCCCAGAATGATTCCCCCTACAAAGTGGACAAATCCGCGGAGAACCAATGCGTGACTGCTGATACGAGCTTGCATCCACACTGATCGAATGGCGAGCTGGCTGGGGCATGCGATAACTATCTCTCCTCTGGAATCTGCCTCGTGGGCTTAACCCATCACTGTCTGAGCCTGAGCTATGGCTCTTCTTAGCTGCCCCCTGTCGAGGTACTCCGCTATACGATCCTTCGAATGATCTGCGCCTCGAGGGTCTGTGTATCTCCTCCTGTCTCTCTAGCTCGAGCGCTGCATCCCTGGCGGACTGATAGGTGGGATGTACTGATCCAGAAAGGGTGTAACCGATGCTCTCTTTCAATCCGTCTATGAACCTCACCTTCTTCGTGTGATCGTCGGGAATCAGGTGCATGCAGAATCCTGATAGTTCTCGGAATCTCCTCTCGTACTCGGTCACTGTCATGTTCCCCTGTCGCAGTTCCTCGAACTCTCTCCTTCTCGCCTCACGGTACGCAGGAGGACAAAACTCTATCAATGGCAGTTGTTCATCCCAGCTACCACGAAACTGCATAATGCAAGACCTTAGCAGGTCTTCTAATGTCTGAATTGTGCACTCTGCTTGTCCATCAGATTGCGGGTGAAAAGCGGTGCTGTAGTTAAGTCTTGCTCCTAGTGCATCAGCCAATTTCCGCCATAGTCGTGAAGTAAAGCGCGGATCTCGATCGGAGACGATGGCTAACGGTACTCCATGAAGACTTACAATGCGTTGCACGAACAACTAAGCTAACTTCTCGGGTGAAAAATGTTCTCGTACCGGTAGGAAGTGTGCCGACTTGGTGAGACGATCAATGATTACCCAAATGCCGTTGTACCTTCTAGGTGTGGAAGGAAGCTTGAATACGAAGTCCATATTGAGTTCTTCCCACTTCCACACGGGAATCGGTAAAGGTTGGAGTAGTCCCGAAGGCTTCTATCTTTCTGCTTTCACTTGTTGACAAATCAAACACTTTAATACGAAGTCTGCCACTTCTCTCTTCATACCAATCCACCAATAATACTTAACAAGCGTCCGGTACATCTTGGTACTTCCCGGATGCATCGCATACATCGAGCTATGCGCCTCCTCTAAAATCTCCTTCTTGAGTCCTGGAATATCCGGAACACAAAGTCGTCCTTTATACACGAGGGCTCCATCCCTCCTTATGGAAAATTCCGGATCAAGACCTTCTTGTACCTTGCCCTTAATTGTCCTCAACTTAGGATCTTCCATTTGGGTCTCTACTATACGATCCACCAACACCGGTCGTACCTGGAAGCTAGCCATGAGAACTCCTGAAGGATGCATATGCATTAACACCCCCATCTTCTTCAACTCCACCATGAGAGGTAGTTGGATGACTTGGATGTGAGCAAGGGATCCAGTAGCCTTCCTACTCAAAGCATCTGCCACTACATTCGCCTAATAGTGACTTTAACTTCCCTCTTGTGCAACTTTCCTTCTCATGTCCACTAATTAAGGATAGTCAAATTGGTCCACGAGAACACGATCTACAAGTCTTGGTCATAGTCGAACGCTAACCATAAGGTGCTTCTAAAGCATGCATCCTTAAACCAACAACCAACTCTCGTGACTCGATCAGCACTTTAAAAGGTTAGATTAGAACTTAAGTCTAATTTCCTCAAATACTGGTATCACCAAGTTAAGGTTGAGATTAATTCACTTATCTTCGATTACCCTCCTAGTACTTACAATTATAAAGCCCCTGCTCCTCATTGATTAACCAATAGTCTTAACCTCGACAAACATCAATCTTTCTTTTAACTAAATTCATCAAGGTCATGAATAAAATTCTCAACATCCAAATATCATTCTTGAAAACCCTAAGTTTCCCTTATTTCAAATAAATTCCATGAATCCACACCTCAAGCAATAAGAAATTTAAATCCTAATTCTAGCATCACCACCAATACTATGAACAAATCACTAGATCCTTAACCCAATAAAGTATTCCACACTTCTTAAATTCTAACTCCGTCCCAAAAATCATACTCCTTATCATTGTAAATTATCACCAACAATATCAACCACCTTGAATCGATAAAGCACCACCAATACGAACCTTAAATCTCCAAGGAAATAAGATATCAAGATCTTAGCTTCTAGAATGAAAATAACCATGCTTAAACATCCAACCATGCCTAAGGAATCATCCTCATCTCATTAACCTCATCAACCACCAAGTAGAACTTTAGTCGCTATCCGGATCTTGCTTGATTCTCTAAACGCTGTCGTACCTTCTCTTTGTGAATGATAGTTTAAGCACGAAATCCATATTTACATCTCCCTACTTTTACTTATCGATGACCTAAGTACCTTTATTCGGATCTTGCAACTTCCTTTATCGTGCCAAACCACCATGTCATCCAGTGAGCATTCCATACGTCTTGGTACCCTTGGGGTGTATCGCATACATTGAATCACGTGCTTCCTTTAGGATCTCCTTTTTGAACTCAACGATACCCTGCTTTGGATTCTTAATTGGCGATACTTAACCTTAAGTCGCTTTTGGAAAAACCATAACATAACACAAATAATAAAATATATTTTTCAAATATACCTAACTTGCATAGGCAATTGTTAAAACTCCACATTGAAATTCATATCTTAAAATCCATAGCATAAAATAAAATATGCACGCTTGTAATGGAGGTACGTACGACACCTTCTACATGTTACGTAATCCATGATTCCAACTGTCGCCGACACTCTGCTACCAATACAAACCAGGGTGGTTGCCTATATTGGCCGTCCAATTCCCCGGGCTCGTAGGCAACATGATCATGGGGCTAGCTCTACATGGACCACATTGGTTCGCCGCCTCCATATGGTGCAGTATAATATCAACAATATAACATACAGATACATGTACGAGCACAAACCAAAAATACTTGAATAAAACACCTTTAATTTCAAATACCACTTTGAAAAGCATTTAAATTTTGATAATCGATCGGGAAAATATTTTGACGCCTTGAAATCGATCGACACACATCCTTAGGCAATCATCATTCTTCTCCATGAACGAAACGGATACCATTCACGATGATAAGCTTGACCTTCAAAAAGAAAAGGCATCCTCGACCATCGACTAGGCCATAGGAATTTCCCGTTGGGCTAGATGATCCTCATTGACACCCTCGAAGATTAGAGTTATTCAAACTCGGGCAACGAATTTACTTCGAGACAAACAGAAAGAACGCTTCCACGCGGGTAAAACGAGAGATTAGACACGGATGGGACACACAACAATGCACAGTCCCTTAGGATTACAAGAACCTATGCTCTGATACCAACTGTCAGGACCCGTCCAGAATTCCTTCCCCGGAACCCTAGACAGCCCTGATCCCAGGGAAATACCACCGAACCTTCCAACGGAAAATCCGGCAGCACCTCCCCTAAGGGATTTACTTACCACAAATTTACCTGCACTGAAAACACACTTCAAAAATATCCCCTTATTCCTCCCACAAACTACAAATTGGTTCCACAAATTGCAGTACTTAAAAAAAATTAAAAACAGTAATCCAGTACAAAATAAATACAACAAGAGTGAAAGAAATGTTACAACTGCAATAAAAGAATAACAGGGTACTGCCGAACTAAAACAGCGAGGAAGATCAAGTCCGCTCCGAGTGAACACCGACAACCTGGTACCTAGAGGAACGGAATTTAAGAGTGTGAGATGCTAATCATCTCAGTGAGCGACCCTACTACTATACCATATATTATCACAGTAATAAGTATAAATAATAATTATTTGGAAATAATATTTTCTCTCAAAACCCTTACAATTCACTCAGTTGGAAAGGTTCCCCTTTTAAAACAATTTCACAAAACCCTTTATCCATATTCCCCGAAAACCAAAACATCAATTAAATACCAGAAGCGGTAACAATTATATTTTTAATTCCAATTCAGTTTCCAAACATTTTATTTTTAAAACACAGTTCTGAAAATCATTTGATGCACCCACTATATACCAGTGGCGCCAACAGTACCCAGCGTCCCAAGGTACCGCCAGACAGGAGGTTATAGAAAGAAACCGGCATACGGTCGCGTGGCGTCCCACAGCGCCGCTGCTAACCTGGTGTCCCGGCCAAAGGGGGGTGGCCGCCCTCTCCGATGGCATCCACAGGACACCCTCATAATATCAACCGCGCGCTACTCACACCCACCTGCGCGCTAATCACAACCGTGTGCACACTAACCATATCACATATACCATATCACATAATCAGAACACCAGTACGTGCACGGTGCATCTAAAAATTATAAAATCCATAAATTTAAATCATAAAACAAATTTCACATTTTTCATAAGCATAGCGGGCATAATCCATCCGCTTGAACCGGGAAATTCTCCACAATTTCCTTATAATTAATACCATAAATCCCATGATTTTCAAATCCACCAACTCCCAAATCCATCAATTCAAATATCCACATTTTTTCCAAGCATAAATAATTTCTCGAAATATCATAATCAAATCCCATAATATTTTATGGGCATATTTCATAAAAATTGAAATCACCAACATAACCAAATATTTTCCTTGAAATATTTGAAAATCAAATCGTACCCAATTTACCATTAAAACCACACCAATTTCAAAATCCTCAAATCCATAAAATAATTTCACATGGCATACTTTTATAAAATGCACATTTTCTTAAATCCAATAAATTCATAAATAATTCTACAATAAATCCAATAAATATTTGGCACATAGAAATTAAATTCCAAATATTTAATTCACACATAATATATTCATCAATTAAATTCCCCAAAATTAATTTGAAGGTGGGTCACTCACCTGGAGCACGCAATTAACCCATGATCCACTACGGGATCAATTCTACGACTCACCGGTGCTCCTAGAACAAAATTCACAGACAGTCAAATAAATTAATATTTTATTCGGGTAAATAATACCCGGTACCCGGGGGGTCAAAACACAAACGATAACTAAAATTTACGAATTATATACCGAATCGAAGCTCGAGTGATGCTAATCACAGATCCGGTCTTAATTTCCGATGATCGTACCCGACGGGGTTGGAATTTTATCGGGAAGCTTTTCGGGTTTCGGCTCTGCAATTCTCCCAAACCGTCGCGAATTGGTGGAAACGGAAGTCGGATTTGGGTTCAGGAGGTCGAACACTGCGGACTGGAGCTGGCCGGAATTTTCGGGTACTCGCCGGAACAGTAACTTCCGGCGGGCCGCCACGTCACCGGCAACCGTCGCCGGAACAGTAATTTCCGACGGTGGCCGTTTGCTGTGAAATTTTGCAGATTTGTAGATCGTGAGGAGAGCAATCCAACGGGACCGACGGTGAGCAAAACGGAGGTCGGACGGCGGAGAAATCACCGTTTGAAGATTTTCGACCCCTCGCCGGAAAACGCTCCGATCCCGGCGCGTCGGTGGTCCGATGGTCGTGATTTTTGGTGGGTAGGCCGGACTTGAGGAGAGGATGCTGGGTGTATGGCGCGTGTACTGTTTATCGGCCGGAATAGTGCCGATTCGCGGTGGCCGGCGGTGGAGGGGAAAAATCGCCGCCAAACTTCGGACGTCCGATCCGGGCGCGTCCGGCGGCCGTTCGCCGTGAAATTTGGAGGTTTTGCCGGAAATGAGGTGGGCAATCTGGCTGGCCGGCGCGTGTACAGTAACTAGGCCGGAAAAACGTGAAAATGGCCGGCGGCCGGCGGGTCCTCTTTCTCTCTTTCTCTCTCCTCTCTCTCTTTCTCTCTCTTCTCTCTCTTTCTCTCTCTTCCCCGAGAGTTTTTCAAAATTAAAACCCTGTGTGACACTGTTCATGCCACGTGGACCACTCAGAAGCTGACACGTGGCGTTTCACTGTTCACCGACCCAAAAAAAATATTAAAATAATACGGTATCCGGTAAACTTCAAACGTCCATAACTTTTTAACCGGATGTCCGTTTTGAGCGTGCCGCTAGTCTGTGAACTCGTATCGACGAGCACTTCACAACCATGCATGAGTCAAAGCTCAATTCCCCATAAACAAAAAGTCAACTCCGGCACCCCTTGGACAGTTTGGACCGCAACTTGTTTCGTCCATAACTTTCAAACCGTAGCTCCGTTTTCGACGTGCTACCAGACTACGAACTCGTGGCATCGTGCACTTCGCCACGGTACCCTAGTCAACTCAAAATTCTCACCGAGTCAAAAAGTCAACTTTTGACCCCCTTCGGTCAACGGTCAACGGTCAACCTCGGTCAACGTGCACGGATTCCGGTGCGATTCGGGACGGGGTGTTACATTAGGGTTTTCAGAAATCTGAGAGTGGTTTGAGAGTAGTGTGTCCATAGGCACTACTTTACGTTGTTTCTATTTTGCAGGATTAAAGATCTAATTTATCAATGGCTGCGTTTGGAGGTTAGTAATTTATGATTTATGGAATTTATTATGTATATTTAGATCCATAAAATTTCTAACAATTGGTATCAGAGCAATGGTTAATATGCATAGTAAATTTCCTTGTAACTTATCGCAGTTTACATGTGAATATTGATCTGTGTTTCGGCCATTCATGATTGATTATCAATGTGTTCTAGATATATATGTAGGTTACTTACATTAATGTTTCTTTTCTTTTCTTTTCTTGATTTGTATACATATGTAAATTTTGAGATTCAAGATTATGTATTCTATTAAACATATTTACGTATATATATATATACTCATGGTCGATTATTGTTTGTTCTAAAAAAAATAAAAATAAAAATAAAAAAAAAACCTGGGTTATCGGCGACCGAATTTCACATGCTTGGGTGTTATAATTTTCTGGGTTTTGGACCAAATTGATTTGGGGAAAAAGTTTCCCAAGAAGACACGAAACAAACGGCACCAATTTTGCCCAAAATTTCCTGGAATTTCTTGTGTTTCCATGGGTGTTTGTTTGTGTTTTGGCCGGTTATAATCTTGAGTTTGGGTGTTAGTTTATTTTTATTATTTTTGACCAAAATTGAGGCCGGATTATGGTTTCCTACGACCAGAGGAGTCAAATGCCGCCGGAATGGTTGAAAAAAAAAACGGTGGTCGGAAATCAATTTGCTGATGGGTTGAACAAGCGGGTCGAATGACCCATTACCCATAAAAACGAGGTCGAATAGCGACCCGGTTGTGTGGAGAAGAAGAAACACACGACTTGTCACGTGAGGTTGTTTTTCTGTGTTGTTGCTGACATCATCACGGTGACGTCAGCTCTGTATGCTGACATCAGCGTGATGACGTCAGCATCCGAGGTAAAAAAAAAAAAAAAACCTGTTTTCTTACTTATATTTATTCTCGTTTATTTAATTTATTTTTGATTATTTATTTATTTATCTATTGTTTTTATTTTATTATTATAGAATAAAAATAAAAAAAATATAAAAATTTTTTGTTATTTATTTGTTTATTGGTAATTAGTTCATTTGTTTATTTGTTTAATTATTTTATTCCAAATTTTATTAAATTAAATTAAATATTTGTGATTGGAAAATTGGATTGTGTGAGCTTACCCAAAAAGGCTTTGTGCCTAGTTGGTATAGTAGTATGGGATTTTAGGTACTCACCTATCGTGAGACTTATTTTGTCTGCATTATGTGTACCAATGTAATGTATGTTGGCATAGTGGATGGGTTATTTTTTATTTACCGATATCATGAAATTGCCAATATGTTATTTTTCTCCCACTTATTAACCAGGGTCTATACGGATAACTAGGCTACCCTGTCGGTAGTTTTAGTTGATTTGTATGACGCCTGGAATGGCAGTGGAAGTTAATTAAATTCCATGTATTGCAGGTTCGCCCTGTCGGTGATTCAGTTCAATGCATTTGATTGTGGTTATTTAGTTGACTGTCCTTGGCCCGCGTAAGGGTATCTTTAATGCTACAAAGACCCTAAGTGATATTTATGTTTGTGTTTTTGTGTTGAGGGGTTGGAAAATAGTAATTGAATTGTCTTAAATTTTTGAATGTCTTGTTGTTTACTATTTTTACAGCTAGTAGCACCCCAAACCTTCTACCCATGACTGCCATGATGAAATTGGATGGGACAAATTATCAGAAATGGAAAAAAACCTTAGTTATGAATTTGACCTTCATGAAATTGGATTTGGCTTTGAAGATAGATCCACCAGAGATACCGACTGATGAGAGTATTGCAGCAGCTAAGAAACTTTATGAGGATTGGAAGCACTCTAATAAGTGCTGTATGATGATGATGGAGAATTACATGGATGA